>NW_005871072.1:4553452-4556746 GCF_000147115.1 Myotis lucifugus
GGGGGGAGAGGGGGGGTCCCTCAGCCCGGCCTGTGCCCTCTCACAGTCTGGGACCCCTCGAGAGATAATGACCTGCTGGCTTAGGCCTGCTCCCAGGTGGCAGAGGGCAGGCCAAATCTCTAGGTGCAGCCCCTGGTTGGGCTCAGAGCAGGGCTGATTGGAAAGTTGGGGTGCTGCCCCGTCACGCACAGAGCAGGGCGGATTGGGAGGTTGCGATGCCACCCTCAGTCACGCTCAAGGTAGGGCCGATTGGGGGGTTGGGGCACCGCCCCCTGTCAAACTCAAGGCAGGGTCGATGCGGAGGTTGCAGCGCCACCCCCTGTCACCCACAGAGCAGGGCCAATCAGGGGGTTGGGGCTCTATACCTTGTCACGCACAGAGCAGGGCCAATCAGGGGGTTGGGGCGCTGCCCTCTGTCACGCACAGAGCAGGGCCCATCAGGGGGGTTGGGGCTTCATACCCTGTCACGCACAGAGCAGGGCCAATCAGGGGATTGGGTGCTGCCCCCTGTCATGCACAGAGCAGGGCCCATCAGGGGGTTGGGGAGCTCCCCTCTGTCACACACAGAGCAGGGCAGATCAGGGGGTTGGGGTGCCGCCCTCTATCACCCACAGAGCAGGGCCGATCAGGGGGTTGGGGCGCCGCCACTGTCACACTCAGGGCAGGGCCAATGGGGAGGTTATGGCTCTACCCCATCACACACAGAGCAGGGCCCGTGGGGTGGGGGGGTTGGGGCGCCACCCTCTATCACCCACAGAGCAGGGCCTGTGGGGGCGGGGGGTTGGGGCGCTGCACTTTGTCACACATAGAGCCGCAGGGCGATCAGGGGGTTTGGGCGCTGCCCCCTGTCACACTGATCCGGTGCCAAGAGGCCTCGCGGCTCCGCTGATCCCAGTGCTGGGAGGCATATTACCCTTTACTATATAGAATAGAGGCTGGTGCACGGGTGGGGGCCGCCTGGTTTGCCCTGGAGAGTGTCTCGATCACAGGTGGGGTCCCACCCTGAGGCGTCGCTCACGAGTAAGGAAGTCGTGGCTGTGGCGGGCACACCCTCTCAAAGAGGGGCCGCACCACGGTGCCTGGCCAGCCTGGATGAGGGGATGATGGCTGCTTTCAGGCTGGTGGTTGACTGAAGCCCCCAACCGCTCCTTTTTTTCTTTCTTTTTTTTTTTATTCTGGGCCAGCTTTAAATCTGGCTCTAGCTCTGAGGCTTCCGCTGCTGAAAGCAGGTATCTGGTTTCTTTGCGTTCTATAATCGAAACAATGTATAACTCCAGCTCTGAGATCCCGGCCAGCTGAAAGCTGGTTTCTGGGGTTTTGTTTAGCTTCTATATTTGTTACAATGTTTCTTAGAGTTGCAGCTCAGAGGCCGGCAAGTCAGGCGGGGAACGTTGGAGTCCGCAGTCACTGGAGCAAGCAAGCCTCCCTGTTCGCTTCAGCTGCCTGGCTGCCAGCCGCCATCTTGGTTGGCAGTTAATTTGAATATCACCCTGATTAGCCAATGGGAAGGGTAGCGATTGTACACTAATTACCATGTTTCTCTATTATTAGTGTAGATAGCAGTTAGATTAGGTTAAAAAATTCAGGAAAAATTCAAGTATTTATGATTATTTCAGTTTCTAAAATTAAATAGTTTTTTTAAAAAATTCTTTATTGTTGAAAGTATTACATGTTTCCTTCCCCCCCATTGACCCCTCCCTGCCCACTCCCATCCCCCAACACATAACCTCACCCCCCTACTGTCTGTGTAAATTTAGAGGAGCTTTGACCATATGGAGCAGTGAGTAAGCTAAAATCATTGGCATTCCTTTGACTGAGTTGCAGCAATGTTTCCCTCATGTTTCTGCATGCCTTTTGAGTAGAGGCAGTGAGTTTCTTTATCTCAGACTAATTTTCCAATGCTAGTTATGGAGCAAATAGCATTAAAAGATTAGACATCCTGTCTCACTCTGACCAGAGCTGGTTTGTATGTGATCTAGTATAATAACCTCACCCATAACATTTTCCTTATTATATTACCTGGTACATATAGTATTATCTCAGATGAGTATACATTAAATAACACTTGCAAAAAGCAAGGTGTTTCTCACAATTCCACATCCATAAAATAAATGTTTACATTTTGCGTTTCAGAAGGATTTCGGTGATTTTAAACTTATTTTACTTCAAAATTTTCTAAGACTTTTGGCATGCTAATGTAAATTTTGACTTACCAAGAAGGGGATATAGAATTCAATATTTCCAAAACACTTTCAACCTTTAAACATATTGTAGTGAAACTTTAATTACCATATGATGGAACATTAGTATTCTTTATATTACAAATAAGGATTACAGTAGCTCAGCTTTTATGTTCTAACATGCTATTATGGAATTTTCAATACTTAAATGTTTTGGGGGGCATAAAACCATTTCTGCTTCATTAGCAGTTCTGCAATGTATTTCTGCTTACGCCTACCAACCTCTGACATTTGCTAATTGTTCCAGGATCTCTTAATCACTTGTTTCCTGAAAACATACCCACTGCACATAAGCCTTTACCACCCATCACCCCTTCCTTTAAATGCTGGCTGTGAACCACTAGGAAGGAGCCCTCTGAAATGCGTGTAGAACTCTCCTTTCTGTAGAGGTACAGTTAGACTGAAGAACTGCATCCCTTCTGTGAACGTCAACAGGAAGAGAAATTAAAGTGGATGCAACTCAGAGCATGTGGCCAGAGCTGAGAAAGATGGTGGTCTATAAACACCTCTTTAAAAATATGAAACCAGAAGCAAGAAAGCAAATAAAATTTTACCAATCTCCACATATATATATACATATATATATATGTGTATATATATATATATATATATATATATATATGTATTTATATATATACTAGAGGCCCAGTGCACAAAAATTTGTGCACTTGGGGGGAAGGGGGGTCTCTCAGCCAGGCCTGTGCCCTCTCGCAGTCTGGGACCGCTCGGGAGATAATGACCTGCTGGCTTAGGCCTGCTCCTGGGTGGAAGAGGGCAGGCCAAATCCCTAGGTGCAGCCCCTGGTCAGGCTCAGAGCAGGGCCGATTGGGGAGTTGGGGCGCCCGCCCCCTATCATGCACAGAGCAGGGTGGATCGGGAGGGTTGTGATGCCCACCCTCAGTCACGCTCAGGGTAGCGCCCATTGGGGGGGTGGGGGCACCGCCCCCCTGTCACACTCAAGGCAGGGTTGATAGGGAGGTTGGTGGCGCCCACCCCCTGTCACGCAACAGAGCAGGGCCGATCAGGGGGGTTGGGGGCCGCTGCCCCCTTGTCA
>NW_005871072.1:4557331-4567489 GCF_000147115.1 Myotis lucifugus
GTGAGGGGATGATGGCTGTTTGCATCTGGTCACACCCCTTTTAGGGTGGGGGTCATCACTGGGGTGCCTGGCCAGCCTGGTTGAGGGGCTGAGGGCCGTTTTCAGGCTGGCGGCTGACTGAAGGTCCCAACCTGTCCTTTTTTCCTTTTTTTTTTTTATTCTGGGCCAGCTTTAGCTCTGAGGCTCGGCTCCAGCTATGAGACCTCCGCTGCTGAAAGCAGGTTTCTGGCCTTTGTTTACCTTCTGTATTTGAAACAATGTTGCGGTCCTGCTGGCTGAAGCCGGGGGTTTTGTTTAGCTTCTGTATTTGTTACAATGTTGCTTAGAGTTGCAACTGAGAGGCCGGCAAGGCAGGCGGGGAAGCTTGGCTTCCTCCGTCACTGAAGCAAGCAAGCCTCCCTGTTCGTGTCAGCTACCTGGCTGCCGGCCACCATCTTGGTTGGCAGTTAATTTGCATATCTCACTGATTAGCCAATGGGAAGGGTAGCGGCCGTACGGCTAATTACCATGTTTCTCTTTTATTAGATAGGATATATACTAGTATATACAACATAGCACTGAAAATCTAGGAAATAGCAGACATGGCAGTAGTCAGACATCTGGCATGCTGTCATTCTTTTTCCTAATTCAACTATATAATTTCATTGATTAAAAACTTACATTCTGAGAATTTTAAAATAAAATATCCACAATAATACATGTATTTTTAGAAATTATACTACAATATATGCTGAAAAACATCACTGCCATTTTGAGTTTGTGCAAAAATCTATAGTGTTCCTGGGTGAATATATCTTCTACTTCAATGATGGTGAACCTTTTGAGCTCAGCGTGTCAGCATTTTGAAAAACCCTAACTTAACTCTGGTGCCGTGTCACATATAGAATTTTTTTTGATATTTGCAACCATAGTAAAACAAAGACTTATATTTTTGATATTTATTTTATCTATTTAAATGCCATTTAACAAAGAAAAATCAACCAAAAAAATGAGTTCGCATGTCACCTCTGACATGCGTGTCATAGGTTGGCCATCACTGCTCTAGTTTGATTGTATATTTAAAGTCAATGAGCTTGTATGCCCTGCACAGTGCTGAGTAGTGGTGGATAGTAAATGACTACCTGGGACTAGAAGAAGTGATTTGTATACAGGATGACTTAAGAAAAGTGAGTTCACTTTCCTCCATCCCTCTGATCTGCTACCAAGGCTCCTTGTGGCTAAAATAAATAAGAAACAGAGAGTTAATTTAGCCCACACTTCTTAGAATCCTAGAACAAAAAGCAAGGTGGAACAGGGGAAGAATAGATCTTCAGGGACAATAGGGAGATATTCACTCCACTCTACTACGTAAATATTTAGGATCATCTCTTGTATTTTTCTATATTAAACCTGTCCCTAACTTAGAGGAGGCACCAAGTTCCAACACAACCATATTAATATTACACTACGGTGTCGGGTGAATTTCCCGCCAAAATATAAGATGGCGCGGGCAATTATTTAGGTTTCCCGCGCAAAATCAGAGTTAGTTTAAAATGCTTATATCTTTTGAAGTATGGGTTCGCATACACAGGTAGGTATCTTTGTGAACGGCAAACAAACAAATATTTGGTAATACGCAGTTACAATCGGCCCGAGTTTACACGTTTCCCGCACTCCACCGCAAATCTATATGAACCGAGTTAAGACGGCTCCCGCGGAGTACGCGCAATTCACGCGAGCCGACTTAACTCGTTTCCCGCAATCCAAGTGTTAAGTGAGCCAAATACCTACCTGAAAATTAAATGTTAGCCACACACACAAGTTTTGTATAAGATTGTGGAATAAAACAGGAATCAAAATACTAACAAATGTAGAATATAGTTCCTGCAATTTTTCTATCCATCATGCTGGCCTGCCTAATTACTCATCAGTTCTGCCTTTTTCTACTATCCTGACAAATTTTCCCTTAGCATCTTTTAACATTTTGACTGTAACATCTACTTTACCTGATCATGTGACCATCACCTTTATTCAGCATCAAATTCCTTGTGTTCTTGCCTTTATTAGATTTCTGAAGTTTTCTTTTGAACAATGCTATTGGGAAAGAGAGTAATATGATGCACAGCATTTAATATCCTTTGGTTACAGACATTGTGTTCCATGTTAAAGCAAAAAATGTTCACAATACTCCACTTTTCCCTATATGTACATATCTAAGTGTTGTGATGCTATTTATATATAGCTCCTTTCATCAATAAAATGAGTCTTTTTCCTATATCCCTTGAATATGGGCTAGCCTTTGGATTTGTTTTGGCAATACATGCATCATAATTAACATTGTGTGAGGTTTGAATCTTTAAAACATCTTGCCTGCTTCTGCCCTCTTTCTGGGAATTTTGTTGCATTGTCATCAGAACAATGCAACAAAGGCTTTACTAGTCTGCTGGAGGATGTTTCAGTCTTGGATATGAATTATTTTTTAGCCAGGACTCAGGTGCCAAGTTTGATGAACTGAGGTCCAATTGCAGGTAACATTCAGGTGCCATTATTGCTGCCAACAATTACTTGATCCATGATAATTTTTATCCTGTAGTTCTGAAAATTTTTCAGTAAATGAATAAAAGAAGCATCCCCGAATGCGATACATGTTTCTCTGCAAATCAAATGGTGTTTCTCTTTCTCCATGATGGATGGTACAAAGGTAAAGGAGCATGATTCCAATTATTAAACTCTATTAGCTTCGCAGGCACTTAAACTTTCACAGATAGTGTTCCAAGACAATTCAGATGAATATTACTTTAAATATCTGGTACTGCACATATGAATGTTATCACTGCATAATTAAATCTCTGATAACCTACTGATATTTACTTTAAGCGATGGACTCCTCATTAGCCAACTATTTAAGTTAAAAGGAGATATGTTATAAATCAACACGCTTGCATCTCTAAAGACTTCAATTGGGATGATGACCTCTGCAATTTCTCCACAAATGTGGTATTGTTTTTGGTTTACTATCTTGTCTGAAGAAAAGGGAGACTCAAATGCAGTGGTTTTCATTTGGGCATTTTTAACATAATATCTCTCACTCCATGATTTAAGAAGCCAAAATGGCAATTCAGCCATGTAGCAAACATATAAGAGTTGACTATTCGTTTCAGAATTGGAGAAATAATTCGAGGAGGAAGCCATAATCCCACTGATACCACGTGGGCTAAGATTAAGAATCCAAGTATAAGTTAAATGCCACAAATCTTTACACTGAGTGAAAATCTATAGTAGTTTTTAGATTGACAAAAGGTCAGCTAATATTCAGAGTCTATATATAACAATTCTTAAAAGGTTATTAGACTAACCATTACTGTGCACGAGTTAGTTTTCTCATGACATCTCAGCAGACTTAGAACTGTTCTTGATATAAATGTCAAACAGTACTTTTCAAAGTTGAACTTCTATTTAATTTCTAGGAACACTGAGATTATTTAACCACTGTCCCAAATCATTGAGCTTAAAACACATAATTAGCTTTATGCTTATTAGTTTAATTCAGTAATTGCACTCGTGCTGTCCCTGATGGTTAACTATTGCCAATTGACCTCTATATCTCAGGTTCTTATTATTCTCATGATATCAGTCTGCCAGTGTCTGTGGTATTATCACCTTCCGTAATCTCTGACATATAGAGCTTTTCAAAGACTATGGAGCCACCCTTACAAAATTTGGTAATGGAAGGCCCTGCTGGAAATTATTCTAAAGGGCAGCTGAGCAATGTGCACTCAATAGTTCCATTTCACAATCCCAATTCCCATTTCTTCACACTCCATTCTTTTTGATATCACAAGAGAATTCCAGTATATTTATGTTATTTGCTCATGTCATTATTGAATCTGGCTTTGAATAGCACATCTGGTAGAATAATATTACTTCCCGTCAATCAAATTAACATATTAAAGCTCAAATGCTGAGTCCCCCCTTTCTCAGTATATTTGACCAAATCAAGGCTTTGTATGTCTCCTTTGGGCCATCAAACTAGCATCATTTTTTTAAAAAAAAAATATTTTTATTGGTTTCAGAGAGGAAGGGAGAGGGAGAGAGAGATAGAAACATCAATGATGAGAGAGAATCATTGATTGGCTGCCTCCTGCATGCCCCCTACTGGGGATCAAGCACACAACCCAGGCATGTGCCTTTGACTGGAATCAAACCTGGGACCCTTCAGTCCACAGGCTGACATTCTATCCACTGAGCCAAACCAGCTAGGGCTGACTAGCATCATTTCAACAACTGTTCCCAGCCTTATGCCAATACAGATTGTAGAAATCTTATAATTATTTCAATGTCATGCTGATTTTCTCATGGATCAGGACTTGTACTTCTCCATCAGGGCTTTATTGGGTTTGACTGTCATCAGGACCTTGAGTACAATAAAAGCGAGTGTAGGTGTATGTATGATTAATTAGCCTCAGTTTGTGAAGAAACTGCCCTCCCTACATGTACCCATTGAAATGCTTGTCTGCAAGGATTAGATCCCTGGATAGAGAGGGTTGGGGACAAAAGAAATTCAGAAAAGTATGAATCTTCAAGGTTCTTAAATTCATGCAGCTCTTCCCTCAAATTCCCATCTCTCCTCTTGGGTTCCTACTTCTCCACCAAAGTAAAGACTTTCTCACAAAATGCCTGGAGAAATAGATAGTACATTTAATTGGTGCTGCAATTGTGCAAGGTTTTCTAACTTGTTTTTCAATTTAAGGGTTTTGCCCTGTTATTATTGAAGCTGAGGTACTCTTTTGTAGCTTCTATAAATAGCTCTGATTTCTATGCATATTTTAATTATATATCAATAACTCAAGGTTTCTTTCACTGTGTTTGCTCTCTAGAACAGTAAAGAGAGATCAAGTGATTCTCTCTTTACAATCACCTTAGTTGCCATAGTAACTAAATTCCACAAGAACTTGTTCTCTAAATGTTCTGCTTTCTATCTATAATTCATCCCAAGATACCACTGATGATAACTTGAGCAATTCTGAGACATCTTATACTATGGATGAATCCTGTTTGTTCCAGTATTATGGCTTGAACATGTGTTTGCCTTGAATATTTGAACAACCCAATAAAAATGAATTCATTGTCTCCTGGGCTATTTCTAATATCAATTATTATATCAATCACAATCATAACTGGATACATATAGCATGATTAAATAAGGATAATTACAAATAACTAATTTACGAAGAGGTGAGTGTAGTGAGAGTAACCATAAAAATTAATGGAGGAAACTATAGCTAACAATAATGGCTCCAAAAATCATCAATTCGTATTGGTAGCCAATCATTGTCAGAGGCAGAAGATTGGGCAGAGACATGTTCTTTTTGAGAATAATATCAGAAATCCAGGGAATGGGGGAAATGTTTAAGTACCAGGCATTCCATTTTTTTAAAAGCTTCTATGCCACCATCCTAATGAGCATAATTCTCCTTTTACCCCGAGATAGGACTCAACTCTTTCAGGGCATTTACTTTGGGAGTGTGTTATATCTGACTGTTTTGTGGGGATCATCTGCCATTTAAAAGGCTGGCAATCATTTAAAATCCTCAGGCTTAGTCACTCTTTAGACTTAGCACTCTAAGTCCAGAATTACATCTTTAAACAGATGAATCTTTATTCACTCAAATGGATGTCATAAAATCAATTTATTCACTAATGGATAGGCATTGATTTTTAACTCTTGACTAGAGTTAAAAAAAATAGTTGGTTCTACACTCAAGGCAGTAACAATGAACATACTTGTCAATTCTGCTAATTGCTTAATTCATTAACTAGAAATATTGGCTGAATATGTACATGGTGTCAGCGACTCTCTTGTCCGTAATAATAGTTACCAAAACAATCAAAATCCCTGCCTTCATGGAGTGTCCATATTCATGAATATCTGTGTTCTGTTGAAATGCAATGGAATCTGGAATCAAAACAGACTCACACACTCGGTCAGCTGTTGCCCCTCACATGAAGGAAGTATACAAATAAGTAAATGGTAGGGACTTTGAGAGTAATGGAGATGTCAATGGCATAAGTAAGCTTCAAGGCAAAATATACATAGAAATCATAGAAGCAATATCCAATAACAGTAAATAATTTGAAAATTACAGTAAAATACTTTTTCAATGCCCCATGTGTTGCCTGGCCAGTGTGGTTCAGTGGTTGAGCATTGACCCATGAACCAAGAGGTGGCTGGTTTGACTCCCTGTCAGGGCACATGCCTGGGTTGTGGGCCCGATCCCTGGTGGGGAGCTGCAGGAGATAGCTGATCAATGTTTCTGTTTTGTGGGGATCATCCTCCATTTAAAAAGTTGGCAATCATTCTTCTCTATCCCTCTCCCTGTCTCTCTCTTGAAGTCAATAAAAACGTATTTTAACAAATAAATAAATAAATACCCCATGTGTTAACAAAAAGGAGTTAATACTTTGGTATATACATTTTAATTATTTTAAATATCTACCAGTAGATACATATATCTATCTATATATGCATATATAAGTGGATGCATATGCATATAGGTAGATAGACACGTGATAGATAGATCGGTAGATAAATACATAGATAGATACTCTCCCATCAATACTCATAACATACTTTGTTTTCCCCCAAATATGGCATACTATCGTATATCCTTCATAATAGCATATCTTTCATCTTATAGTAATAGCTAATTCGTGTTCTTATATATTTATCTATTATAAAGTGTTCTGACTTATATACTTAATATATGTATATTTACTTCCAGACTCAATTAACTTCTTATGTTAAGACTAAAATCTTAACATTGAGAATGCATTGCAAAAAGTACAACTTGTAAAATTGCCTACTAGCAATTTTCAACCCATGTCACTCAGCAGGCACATTGGTGTGTCACAAGAATTTTTAAAACATGCAGTACCTGACTATTTAGGGCACTGACCTCTTTTCCCTTAGATTGTCAAATAAAGAAAATGACAACAGCCAACATAACAATAGGAGTCTGGTGTGAATGAATCAAAATTATAACTATTTTTTTGTCAGGTTAGCAAAAATTTATTTTTTGGTGTGCCACAAAATTTTATGTGTGCAGGGAGCTGAAAAATGTTGAAAATCACTGTTGCCTACCATAAGCAAGTTTTAAGATACTTAATCAATTTACTTGGAAAGAATTGGTATCTTCATAGTTTTAAGTTTTTCCCCCCTCTCAGAAAAGTTTATGTACTAGAATTCTGATTATTCTAGTTCAACATTTTATTAAACAAAATAGTATGCTAATTGCCTCATTCTGTATGAAGTGTACATTTATCAATTAATACTGTGGGTTCCATTGATTTATTTGACTTTAACCATTTATCTAGGGAGAAATGTATGTTAAGTATATACAAAGGTTTTTACCAGATATTTGAGTATACTAATTATTTACAACAGGTGGTAAATAGATGTCAGGATATGAAAATGAACAAAGGGCACAGAAACAACAATATTGAAACTCCTTTCTTTGGCCTTGAAAAATCAAACTGGAAAAAAATACCTTCTAATTAATGCTCACTTGTACAATGAATCTTTAATTGTTTTTTAGGTCCTTCAATTTGTCACTTTGAATTTTCTGAGGTGATGGAGTATCCTCAGAACACTACATCTCCTTAAATGATACCCAGAAAGTGCTGAATAAGTACTTATTCAAGTCTCTTGATTGATATAACTTAGTAGCAAATACTTATTAAGCACTTACCCATGGGAAGCACTGTACTAAGAGCTTTATATTTTTTGTGTAATTCATTCTGGTGATAAGGAAAATAAGACTCAAAAAGTTATATAACTTACTCAAAATCATACTTCTAATAAAGAAGAGTGTTAAGTGGAAGCCTGGCATTTTTTATTCTAGTACCTGTGCTCAGACTCTACTCCTTAATATAGGTTTAATAGTATAGTCTCAAGGAAACAAAAGAAAATTGGTGTATAGCAATGTGAAAGAGAAATGCATTCTTACATTTTTGTCCAAGGACTGTATACTACATGAGAGTAGAAGTGTTGTAATTTGGCTATTCTAGTCACAGAATTTTGAACAGAGCTTGATACATATTCTCAACCAACTTGAATAATGGCCATATACTAAAATTGACTCTCCAATACACACTCCAGTATTTTGCAAATATAAATAATACTGAGTTGCACTCAGAAGACTTCGGTTTGCGCTCACGCGCGCACACGTGTGTGTGTGTGTGTGTGTGTGTGTGTGTGTGTGTGTGTGTGTAGATGATACACAATTGCATTCAGAAGTCCTGCATTGAGACTACAGGCCTCACCATCTAATTATATGATCTTGGATGAACAATAATGCTTCTCAGCCTTAAACATAAAATAATGCAATAAGGCATTTAAGAGAAGTCAAGAATAACAAAAGGAAGTAATGGGAAAATGTGATTTATAAGATGCAAATTACTTATAATTATTACTACATTATTGTCTTTTTATAAACTTCAGAAATTGTAGCCAGGGATCATCCCAAAGAAGGCAGGAGATACACTGAAAAGGGACTGAGAGGAGACTCTTCTGTAGAGTTTCCAGCGGGGCTGGAAGGTAACATCTGTCTAATATTCAGAAGAGTCATACTGCTGCCAGAGAATAGCAAAATGGATGAGTTTGCTAATGAGCACTAATTAACCTGTTTAGGTGGAAAATTTGGTTTAATTCAGCAGATCTACCTCATGCTGACAGACTGTTTTTTAACACTAAGTAACTTTCACTAATACAATCAATCAAAATTTGAATTTCCAAGCACTTATTGGGTGATATATATATATATATATATATATATATATATATAATATATATATAATTTTTCTGGGAAATATGTTTTATTGTTGATTTAGTTATTGATATTACACATTATAAAAGCACTCTGATAGGGAATACTTAAAAATGGAATTCAAATTCAAATAATTTCTGGAGAATGATAGTTGTCTATAATTCCATCTTCACAAAGATAAATTGTATTAGCAATTTAACACCTACTTCAGATGTTTTATATAGAAGACAAATATCTTTGCTACAAAATGGCTTATTTACTCAATTTTATGATGACTTTTTAATTACAGAAAAAAACCCTGAATAAATTTGGAACATCTGAATTATACTATTCTCCACTTTCTGTATTTTCTAATTGCATAGATTGGTGAATTCACTGCTTCTTTGCCCTTTGTCTTTCATACAAATTGGAACCTGAATTCAGAGACAAGATTCGTCTTAGGTTTCATTTCCTTGGCAATACTCAAGCTTGACTATATTGTAATATGGTAGGACTGCAAGAGTCAAATGATATCTGATTGTTTCTAATTTGTGATGCTATAAGCCATTGATGCTTAACAAGATACAGCGATATATTTAGTTTACATCCGTTTACCCTATTTACTGTGGTGGTATTTCAGTTCTATAATTACTTTTTAATTTATTCGTTGGCATTTTAAAGAGATACTGCCTCTCATTTACTATTTGTTTCCATGTGTTATTTGGTAGTTTATAGAGGAAAGTCAGGACAAACACTTGCCTTTTATTCTATGTATTAGTGTTCATTACATTGATTTGCTATCACTTTGAATGGTGACAAAGTCATTTAAATTCTATAATAATTAAAGCATAATATGCAAATTGACCAAACAGATGACCATCCAGAAGACCATGCTATGACACACACTGGCTCCAGGCCAGCCAAGGCAGTGTGATGTGATTGGTCTGGGGGCCCCGCCATCGCCCCATGATCGCCCTGCAGAGGGAGGCCTAGGCCACCGACTGGCGGGACGATCAATGGGGGAGTCTCTGTGATCACCCCAAAGAGGGAGGCCCAGGCCACCCTCCAATGGGTGATCGATGCGGGGAGAAGGCTCTGTGATCACCCCAAAGAGGGAGGCCCAGGCCACCCTCCAATGGGTGATCGATGTGGGGGGAAGGCTCCCTCTGCGGGGCAATCGATTGTGGGGTTCCCGGACTGCGAGAGGGTGTAGGCTGGGCTGAGGGACCCCGCCCCTCACTGCCACCCACCCTCAGTTCCCCATTCGCCATGGGGTGATTGGAGCCTGCTGGCCTGGGGAAGGGACTGAGAGGTTGGCCGTTCCCACCTGCTCACCGGCTCTGCCCCGTTGTGGGTCACCCTCTGTGTGTGGGGT
>NW_005871072.1:4665014-4829050 GCF_000147115.1 Myotis lucifugus
TCTCTAGTAATCAGTCTGCCAGTATTCAGTATTCTTTCTCAGATTACCTTATGCATGCATGTATTTGGCTTAAGTGCTTCTAATATACTTTACTTCTCTGTTTAATGTATTGATTTATTATCTCCCTTCTTTTCTTATCTAATTATATACAATCCCTAAGCCAGATCTGAGGATAATGTATAAAATTACATCAGCTTCCCTGTGCTATTTCCTGCTAGTCCCCTAACCATATGGAGTCAAATCCAGCTAGTTACTATTACTTAGCCTTCTAATTCCTTCTGCTCACAATATACTCTTCAATATTTCCTATTGTCTTTTTCATATACAATATTTAATTCTATCTAAAATAATACTTCTTGCCGAAACCGGTTTGGCTCAGTGGATAGAGCGTCGGCCTGCGGACTGAAAGGTCCCAGGTTCGATTCCGGTCAAGGGCATGTACCTGGGTTGCGGGCACATCCCCAGTGGGAGATGTGCAGGAGGCGGCTGATCGATGTTTCTCTCCCATCGATGTTTCTGACTCTCTATCTCTCTCCCTTCCTCACTGTAAAAAATCAATAAAATATATTTTAAAAAAATAATACTTCTTGATTACCACTAATATATATGAATTTTATTTTTTGAAAATGTAATAGAAAGCTTTTGTGATTTTCATAATAACTTTCAAAAGTTGCTTGTGTTAATTAAGCCTATTCATATGTATATTTCCCTTAAAAGGTTGTAAGCTATTGGAGAAGTTATTAACTGATGTGCATTAATTAAAAATTATTTAATCAGAACTCAAATGGGTACAAAATAACTATAAATTTTGTTTCAGTCATAATTTTATACAGAAGGCTACTTGTCATCACAAAATTCATGGACTTGTTGGAGCTTACAATGAGTATTTGAATCATTGTGACATGAGACAGAATGGCCCAAGCACAGTGGGCATTAATATATTAATATTCTTATATATTAATATAGTAGTATGTTTTATATATACATCCTAACTGAAAAATAAAATGTTGACTACAGGCTTTTTCATTTGTATACATCAATGGTCTCCCTTATCTCAGTGTTTATCTAGTTGTTGTTGTTTTTCCTTTTGGTCACTATTTTCATATGCAATGTCTAAATTGTAGAACACTACAAAATTATCCAATAAAGCAAACTAGTATTGTGATATTAGCCCCTCCCACTCATTACCCTTATTTATGGAAATTGTTGAATTTAGAATATTTGAGATTTACTTGTTCTGACTTAGGCTTTGAATTCCTTTTCATGCATGCATTTTATTCATAGCATTTGAGAAGAGGAACTTCTTGTCGAACCACAGTATAAGATTTAGGTAAACTATAAAGTTTAACAAATGGGTTATGCCAGAAGTATCCAGAGAGCAAATATTTCCTCTAACTTGGGGATTTTCTTAATTTTGCCCAATCCTCATATTTTCAACTGGCCCACTACACTGCTGCCAAGTCAACTGTACTGTAAGCTCATGGAGTGTTAAAAGGTAGGGAAAATGGCACAGAGGTGTGTACTAAAAGAAGCTGTTTCTCCTTTGGCAGTCACTTTATAAAGCGGATGCCAAGCACAGATGGTAAAGATGTTCCTGGCTTCTACCACTATCTTGACAGTCCAAATGCGGTGACAGATCATTGTAAAAAGGTAAGGACGCACCTCTCAGCTGAGGCAGCAAAACCTCTAGTCTCTTTCTAAATGCTTTCTTCAGAACATCAGGTTCTTGTCCATTTGATTTCTGTTAACTTGCTGACAGAATGAATTGAACACTTATACAAGTAGAAGAAAAGAAAAGGCAAGAATAATCTCAAAACCTTTAGCAGCGATTTTGTTATAAAAATCACCATAGTATATTGGTACTTTTATATAGTTGAGGGAATTATTTATTTTAAAATGTACATTTTATTCATTTTTCTGTCCATTCTTCAGTAAGATAGCTTGAAAATGAATGAATTTAACATGGTGAATCCAACTGAAAAGATCCTTAATTGAAGTGCTAATAACACATTAAAAAAAGTGACCTCCAATTTACTTATTGAGGAATTTTGTCAGAAAAATAGCATTAGTGATTTTTCCTTAGTTTTCTTTCCTTTGGGGAAGTTTAACAATAGACCAAAGTTTAATCTAAAGTAATTTCACTGGGAAATAGACAATACAGATCAAGGAATTCTGGAGAAATAGTGTTAAATTAATTTTAATTCTTAAACTATAGTTATTTTTTAATTAAAACAAAGTGAAACACATGAGATAGATAATTGCAATATATGATAGCTTATTTCTATATTGAATTTTTTTCTTAAAACCTATACTGTGTCTTAATTAATTTTTTAAATAGGTTCATGACATAGAGGCCTTCACTATTTACTTATATACAATATTTCAATATAAATGGCAATAATATACTTTCTCTGATATACCAACTGAGGAAATTTGAAATAATTTTTGAATCATCAGTTTTCAATATTATATGTATTCAAGTTGATTGGTTAATACTTTTGACTCTACTGTCTCTTCACCTCTTACAAGTTATAAGTCATTCTTGGATAATTGTACTTATTTGTACTACTAAATTTTTTTTTCCAAAAATCTCCCTATATAAGCCCATGAACAATTTTTGAACATATTAAATTATCTTCAGCATCTATTAATTTGATAGCCCAGTGATACCCCCATTGAATATATGCCTAAAAAGTCTCTTCCCATTATTCATGGTAAGGATTTTGTGGAGACAATGCATTTGTTTGTCTTATTCTAATTTTAGATTTGCGTTTTATTTTTAATAGAAATATCTTCTGAGATATATTACATTATCTTTAGATTAATTAACATTTGGGTTTTTACTCTATGTGCCAAGTTCAACATTACTTTTCATAAATCAATTAAGAAATAAGGTCTTAAATTGCAGTGCTTTATTTGTTCTCAACCCAATACCAGAATTCTTTCTTGAATAATTCATATGAACCTAAAAATAATCTCCAATTAATGGTAATGAATGCTGTTTATGGCAATTACATCGAGGCACTTATTGAATCAATAAATCAGCTACAACAATGTAACTCTTTCCATATCAATCTTAACTTGTTCTCTCTAAGCAGTTATTAAAGGCCACATTTCAAATAGAACACCGAAGTCAGTTGCTGCTGAATTTTACAACACATGTCTTTTTCCCTGAGGGAGTATTTTCTTAACTCAGATTTATGAAGTGAAGAGAAAAATTAATTCCTGAGGGATTTAGACTGTGGAAATGTGGAGTTGAGGTGAAGGAATTGTTGAAGAGGAGGGGACAATCTTATAATATCGATTTCCTTGCATGTAGGTTTTCTTATGGCACTGAGAAAGAGTGATTAGTGAAGAACACAATTTCTAAATCTTAGAAGTATTTCTCTCATAACGTCTTATCACATGAACTGGGGAACTTCTGAGAATTTTGACAACTTGTATTACTCCAGTCTATTATCTCTTATTAATGTTTAACACATTGGATGAATGGTAAATCAATTCCCAAGGTGTTTGGTAAAATAAGGTATTACTAAATAGTGCTGAGTAAAATATGAGAATTTAGTAATGTTTCTAATATTTTTTAATACTTCAAGTTGTTTTTCTTCATTAGTTTGGTCAATTAATATAATCCAATATTTACATTTGTGTTAAAAGATAAATTGTAAACCCCAATATATATCATTAGGTAGTAAAACATTTTAATATATTTTAGCATAAAATACTAGAAATCATTTTAAATGATTGATGAAATACATGTAGTCTTATGTATAGATTAAGCATATATTGAAAATAAATCAATTTACCAAATTATCTTCAAATTATGATACCATTTATGTAAAATAGTACCCAAAAGAATGTTTTATTTACTTTGGGGAAATTTAATAAGTGTGACTTAGAGAAGCACACACACACACACATCTTGATTGTAAACATACAAAAAGATAATGATTGGTAGTTAAAGGGGGATTGAAATCTTAGTCGCAATGTTTTTATATTCTAAATAGTAAAATGCATTTGTTAAATATTAACAAATGAGTATAACAATGAACTAAATTATTAACCAAAATATTACCTATGGTATGGTGTGAAATGCATCTCATTGTGTATTGCTTCTGAAATCTTCTATTTTTAGTCCAGTGTTGTGGCCACTCAAAATATATCATTGGGATTGCTATTTGAGCGAATGGTGGAATTCTTTTCATGCTTTCTTTCCTTTTCCTTTGGGAGAATTTTCAACCGACCTGCCATTTACCTTCCTATAGCCAGTACAACTTTTCCACATCACGATTCTTTATATGTCCTGAGGAACTTGTACTATTCTGTACTGACCTTAATGACTGGAAAACTGTATTACCCAATGTAGTTGTTTTCTATGGCTGCAATAACAAATTGCCCCAAACATAGCCTCATGAAACAACACAAACTGGTTACCTTACAGTTCTGGAGATCGGATGTCTGACATGGATAGAATTCTGACAGGATTGAATCAAGAGGTCAGTAGCAATGCGTTATTTTCTGGAGGCTCTAGAAGAAAGACCAATTTCAAACTTATTCACGAATCAACGAAATCCAGTTTTATGGGGTTGTAGGACTAGATCCCTTTTTCTTTGCAGACTACCCACATTTCCTATAAACCTCTCTGCATTCCTCTTACAAAGCAACTATAAATCAGAGTAAACAATGAGGTGTCAAATCTTTCTCATGCTCCCACCTGTTTGACCCTATTTTCATCATTACATCATCATTACATCTCTAGGCTAGAGCTGGAAAAAATATTTTCTAGTTATGAGGGCCACTTCCCCCAGATAATCTAAGATAATACCCTCATCTCAAAATCTATAACCTTGATCACATCTACAGTAGCTTTGGCCATCTAAGGTATTCACAAGGTCTGAGAATTAGGGCATGAACATCTTTTGGTGATGATGAGAGAGACCATTATTCTGCCTACCGTACTCTTTTATGAATCAACTAATAATTTCGCCATGTTTTCATAATTACTATGTCAAAACTAACAAGTACTTATCAATTCTAAATATCTACCTATCCAAGCTAAACTGTAAACACGTCCAACCCTCTTTACCTCATCTAATGTTGACAATAGCAATTAGGGCTTGGAATTTGGTTTAAGATTTGGAGTCACATAAACCAGTCAGTTGAAATTAGCTGTCTTCATATAGCCATGTGTATGGCTAATTTTATGTATAATGCTTTTGCCTTACATTAGAGTAATTAATTTATATGCAATATTTAAGAACAGCAAATATTATTTTAAGAATATTCTTGTAAATCTCAGAATCTCTCACAAATCTAAAACAAGATGTGAAGACGATATATATAATCGAAGATGTCTACCATCAAAAAAAGTTGTAGAATGATTAAGAGTACTGATTTAGTGTCAGGATTCACAGAACAGTTCTATTCCCAAATAGTTTAACTTGGGGCGAGTTATTTAATTCCTTTAAGCCTCAATTTCTACATCTAATGTGGGCAATAATATATAATTCATAGAGTTGCCATGAGGATTACTTCAGTGAACAATAACATCTAATTCAGAGTGTTCATGAGGATTACTTCAGGATTATATAATATACAAGGTAAATCATTATTTAATACATGTTCCTTTTGAAATTGAATTAACTGATTTTTCCACTTGTCTTTTTATATTTCTGAAGGAAATAGTAATTTTTTAAAAATTCATATACATCTTAATTTAAAACTCTGGCATATTAAAAACAATGAATTTTATTACTACCTTTTGCAGTTATGATGTTATACAAAAACATTTTCATATGTCTGCTGAAATATTTCTATTGCGACCTGATAGAAAAACACTTTTATAATATTTGAACTGTCAATTTTGTGGGCATTAATTTTTAAAGTAACTATTCAGTTTAATTTCTGAGGCAAAGTAAAATTAACATACTTACTCATTCTACATCAGTTCCAGGAAGTTTCACTACTTTTTAACACTCTTTGCTACTAAAATTATTTTAATTGTACTTTTGTCTTCAAAACCTCCTTTAGGTATAATTTATGTACCTAAAAAGGGAATATAAGGTAATAACATTGACTTCCTGGAAAATAAATAAATACTAATAGCTTTTACATAGTGAGATAGTTTAGAATGCTTTTGAAAAGGTACCAATATATTTTGTAAATTAGCCCATGGACCTATTCATTCAAATAATATAAATGTTACTTCTATAAATTAAACAGATGCCACCTCCATTAACAAATTTAAAATGCCAACAAATAAGTAATTAGATTCCTGAAAGGTTTTTTTTTCTTTAAATACAATTTAGTCATATAACTTGAGACAAAATTTAAACACTTTGAGGTTGTAATTTTGAATTACGGTTTTTAAAAATAATTTTAAAGTATAACAAACACTTAAAAAGGTATACAAATCTTGTGTGAGAAGCTCAATACATTATCAAAAAGTTAATACAACTATATAATCATCATAAAAATTAATAAAATAATAGCAAGACTATAGAAGTGTAACCAACTTCTTCTATAAAATTGTTAATTGTACTTCCATGGATTAATTTTCATCCTTTTGCACTTTTTTGTGACTGGAATAATCTAGTGTGTACTTTTCTGCTTCTGGCATGTCTTAGTTAATACTATATTGTTGCATATAGCAATATTCCACTTATTTTCAATATCATTTAAAATTATATTCATAAATATAATTCAATACATTTATCTAAATTACCAATGAAGACTATTTGACTAGTTTCCAGTCTTATAGGGCAATAATATACCCAAAACTTATCTGCATATGATTTTTAATGCATTTAACATACAAATTCCTATTGTTATGATCAGTTACCTGGACTCAAAGTAGTTATACAAATTTTTACTGCCATTGACAGAATTCAAGTATTCTTATTATTTCATATTCTTGCAACCAATTATTTCAGCCCTTCTGGTTTTGGTGTAGTGGATTTTCATTGTTATTTTAATTTCACTTCCATAATATGTGATATGTTGAGTACCTTTCATATATTTATATTCTATTCAATTTTCCTTTTTGTTATGTCTCTGTTCTAGTCTTTTGTCCATTACATTCTTAGGATCTCTGTTTTTTTGTTATACATTTATAGGAGGGTTATTTATATATCCTGGATATAAACTCCTCGTGAAAATAATTGCAAATTTCTTCTTATTCTCTGGGGTTTGCCCTTTTATTTCCTCAAGATTTGCTGTGGACAGATCTAAGGTATCCCCCCAATGATTATTCCACTTCCTGAGGTCCATAGCTCTGTGTGACCCTTCTCTATATGTGGGGCTGTAACTTGCTTGTAACTTATCCTATCTAATAAAGAAGTGATATGCAAATTGACCATCACTCCAACACACAAGATGGCCGCCCCCATGTGGTCAAAGATGGCCACCACAGATGGCCAGCAGGGGAGGGCAGTAGTGGGTGACCAGGCCTAAAGGGGAGGGCAGTTGAGGGAACCAGGCCTGCAGGGGAGGGAAGTTGGAGGGGACTAGGCCTGCAGGAGAGGGCAGTTGAGGGGGACTAGGTCAGCAGGGGAGGACAGTTGCAGGGAAGCAGGCCAGCAGGGGAGAAGTTAGGTGTTGATCAAGCTGGCAGGGGACTGGTTAGGGATGATCAGCCTGGCAGGCAGAAGCTGTTAGGGGCAATCAGGCAGGCAGGCAGGCGAGCGGTTGGGAGCCAGCAGTCCTGGATTGTGAGAGGGATGTCTGACTGCCTGTTTAGGCCCAATCCCAGTGGAATCGGGCCTAAACGGGCAGTCGGATATCCCTCGAGGGGTCCCAGATTGGAGAGCATGCAGGCTGGACACATACACCCCCCGATGCATGATTTTCGTGCATTGGGCCTCTAGTGGAATATATTAAGCAGAAGGACTGTTACTCCTGTGACTAGATTGCACTAAAGGGCAATGGAGTTGAGACGTCACTTCCAAGGTTTTGTTATGTTGTATAAAACACTGTCTAAAGTGTGTGGAGTAAATAATTCTTACTTGATTGATAGACAATGCATCCATGCTGAGGAAGCCCAAGGGACAAGAAACTGCAGTAGGCCTTTAGGCCTTGAGCAAAGTTTTCAGGAGACAGTAAGCAGGAAGCTAGAACCCTCAGTCATGCAGCTACAAAGGGAGGCCTTTTGAGAACAATCTGAATGAGTATGGAAGTGAATTCTTCAAACTTCCAGATGTGCCAGCAGCCCACATATAGTCAGTGTGTGTGTGTCGTGGGAAAACGTAGGTTTACAGTTCTTGTATGGAAAAATATACCCTACAAGAATAAATAATAATATAGGAATGAACTCTATGTTTTCTGTACTCATAACTGTAAATGTACTTTTGCCCAACCCTGTAAATTTAAGCACAATGAAGTACAATTACTCTTCCACCCAGAAAAAAAATTAAGCCTGAAAATGTCAACTGTTTGCCAATATGTGAACCTATCAGAACTCTTATATACTATGAGCGGGAGTGCAAATTGGTACAAACACCTTGGGAAATTGTTTGGTAGTAGATCCTGAGACTGAATATATGCATTTTCTATAATCTTGGAGTTCCTGTCCCTTGCAGACAATCTATAGAAGTGTTTAAATAACAACAATAGTATGTACAAAAAGTGCACATAGCAATTCTAATAAAAGTCCAAAATTTGAAAAATATCCTAATATCTATCAACATTAAAATAGGTAAATAAACCATCTCATATTCACACAGCAAAATATACAGCAGTGAGAAGGAACAATTTAATCTACATTCAATATGGATAAATCTCCCAAATAAAGTGTTGGTTTGAGTTAAAGAAGCCAGGTATGAATGATTAGTAATATGTGATATTCTAAATAAAATATAAAACCAGGCAAGACTATTCCATGATGTTACAAGTCAGTGATGATCCCCTTTATGGAATGTTTAATGGCTGAGGGGAGCAGGAGGAGAGCTAAGTGTTGCTAGCAGTGTTTTGTTTACTAATCTGGGTGCTGACTACACTGGGCTTTTGTAAATTTAGTGAGCTGAACACTAATTGTATGCACAATTTTCTGTATGTTTGTTAGATTTCAGCACAAACATTAAACATAATAAAATAGAGAAATGGCAAAGCTTTGAGCCCAGATATCCAAGTCCACATTTTTTACTCAATTCTGTGACTGATAGTCGCACAACTATGAAGCTATACAAAGAAAACACAAAGAAGAAAAAAATGACTGGACTGTACCCTGAAGCAGAGGATAGTATCCATAGATATCAGATAAATTTACATCTGCATTTTATGTGTTGACATTTGACAAAATCTTTTTCACATAAGAAAAATTGTTACATACTCCATGGTGCTATATAGCTGGGATATATACTTAATGAAAGCTTGAAGTAGATTGTAGTCAAAGAGGTTTATGTCATATCATAACCTTCAATGCAAAACTCAAAGTACATAAAAATGAAACATTCCAAGAGTTTCTTGAAGGTGACACTCACAAAATAAAAATGCTTTGTTCTTTACTCAGTCTATTTAAAAAAAGCCATTTCACAATGTCAAAATTTATTTTTGGTATACAACAGTAGTATGGTAATAACGTAGATGCCAGTCACATTTACTTCCCTCAGACTATATATTATCAGATAACAAAATGCTGATTTTGTCATCCATGATTGACAATAGTTTCTGCTATTGAATAGATTATGTAGATATTTAAATAAAGTAGAAAAATGACAACACGAAAGGCATTATATCATAAAGATACATGTCGCAGAAGCTAGATATACCCTGCAATCTTGATGTATGCAGCTGGGAACCACTATTCTTGATCTACTCAACAAGTCATCAAATAGGTTTTTCTAACTACATGCTGCTGTAAACTATCTGAAGAAATTTGTTTACAGATAAAATGAAATAACTATTGAATAGGCAGAAGTAATATGTAAACATGAGTGTTTTTTAATTTATTTTATTTTTAATTTAAATTCTTTATTGTTTAATGTATTACATAAGTCTCCTTTTTTCCCCCATTGACCTCTCTCCAGCCGCCCCAACCTCCAGCACATGCACTCACAGCCCCTCCCCATCTGTGTCCATTGGTTATGCTCATATGCATGCATACAAGTCCTTCAGATAATCTCTTACCCCCTCACCTCTATGCCTTCCCTCATAGCTTGGACAGTCTGTTTGATGCTTCTATAACATGAGTCCTTTACAGTACTTTCTCTAATTTTGCCGAGAGAGGAAAGATGGCTAGTTTAATTTTAATAAACCGCAAGAATTACTGATGATGCTTCTGCATCTACCCCACACACAAAACCAAGAGGAGTCCTTTCTTGGTAGCACTGTAAATAACATTTCTCTTTTCCTTTATTAAAATTTTATATTACTCTGGTTAAAACTTAACGTCTCTCCTGGATATCCTGATTTCTGCCAGTCTATCTCAACACATTGTATTTACATCCATTGTTTTATTATTTTTTCCTTCAAAATATATCATATGGGGGGGGGAAGTAGGAAAAATTAATCATGACTTTAAATAATTAAATATTGTGTGCTCTCTTCGCAGTATCTGCATCTCTGATACCTTCAAATTAGATTTTACAAGAATTATCCAATGCTTTGCATTTAATAAGAGGTTTTTATTCTTAAATTATGGATTATGATTAATCTAAGAAATAATTATATATTGTAAGTCAATGCTGTTATAAATAATATTAATCTTTAAAAAAACTAGGTACAGAGAGAAGCTAATAAAGTGATAGGCTTTTTTCAACTTTAACTTTGAAATAACCTTGTAATCAACATATACATTATAGAAATCTTGCCAATACTGCAAAAATTTTTGGCTAGTGGCTTGGATTTAATAAAGGTATTCACTAATTTGTAGGAACTAAGACAATAATTAGTGTGAAATCATGAAAATACATTGATTTAATCTTTTAATCATATCTAATATAATTTTATATTTTTCATAGAAATATTGTTTAAATTATATCATTGTTAAATGTACACCATTATTTACATTTACACATAGATAGTTCATACTTCTAATGTTATTCTAAATTTTATCAATCTAAATTTTCTATTTGTTCCTAGAATATAAAAATGCAACTCAATTTTGTATAGCAATTTCATATCCAGTAAGTTTATGATATTCTTTATTAATTATCATTTATATTTAGATATCTATGGATTTCCTATGTACAAAATTACATGTTCTGAGAAACTTGAAAAATATAATTTAAATAATATATTTTTAAATACAGACTGCGTATATTTAAAATACATTTATTTAATTTAACTATGAATTATTTATAATTTTTAAAATGTGTACATTAATAATTTATAAATTAAAGCATATACATTATATTTTAGAATAAAATAAAATAGTTATAGTAAAATTCTGTACTATATAAAAATATATAATTATAAAATGATTTATAAAATAATTTAATTTTAAAAAGCGCATATATATGTCAGATTTTTCATTTCTTTTTGAGATAATTTGGTGAATTTTATTTTCCTAGATTTTTTTAGATCACATGTAAGCTTCATAATTTATTATACATATTATTTATCAAAAATAATATTAGAGGAATCCACAGGCAGCAAAATCTAAGACATATGCTGAAGCAATTTCTTCACTGATACAGCTCCTAGGACAATGGAAGCTAAAGAGAAAATAAACAAATGAGATTATATCAAAATAAAAAGCTTTTATACAGCAAAAGAAACCATAAACAAAACAACAAGAAAGCCCACTGCATTGGAGAACATATTTGGCAATGTTATCTCCGAAAAGGGCTTAATTTCCAATATTTACAGGGAACTCATACAACTTAACAAAAGAAATATAAACAACCCAATCAAAAAATGGGCAATGGACCTAAATAGATACTTTTCGAAAGAGGACATAAGGAAGGCCAAGAGACTTATGAAAACTTGCTCAAAGTCACTAATCATCTAAGAGATGCAAATCAAAATGACAATGCGGTACCATCTCACACCTGTCAGAATGGCTATCATCAACAAATCCACAAATGACAAGTGCTGGAGAGGATGTGGAGAAAAAGGAACCCTCCTGCACTGTTGGTGGGAATGCAGACTGGTGCAGCCACTGTGGAGAACAGTATGGAGTTTCCTCAAAAAACTAAAAATGGAACTCCCATTTGACCCAATGATCCCACTTCTGGGAATATATTCCAAGAAACCAGAAACACTGATCTAAAAGGGTATATGCACGCCTATATTCATAGCAGCACAACTTACCATAGCTAAGATTTGGAAACAGCCTAAGTGCCCATCAGCAGATGAGTGGATTAAGAAACTGTGATACATCTACACAATGGAATACTATGCTGCAGTAAAAAAGAAGGAATTCTTGCCATTTGCAACAGCAGGGATGGAACTGGAGAGCATTATGCTAAATGAAATAAGCCAGTCAGAGAAAGATAAATACCACATGATCTCACTCATTTGTGGAATATAGTGAACAACACAGACTGATTAACAGACAGAGAAGCAGCAATCAGACTGTCAAAGCTCAGAGGGAAAGTAGGGGAAGGGTGGAGGCAAAGGGGAGAGATCAACCAAAGGACTTGTATGCATGCATATAAGCCAACCAATGGACACAGACATCAGGGGGATGAGAGCATGAGAGGGGGTAGGTTGGGTATATGGGGGAATGATGTCACATATGTAATACCTTAATCAATAAAGAAATTAAAGGTTGAAAAAAAAAAGACAACAGTGTCTAGTGAATTTAGACACATTTCTCTGGAAGGGGATATTCCAGAGTTACAATATAAAATGGTGTATAAAAACTCATCTTGCCCAATTTGGAGTAATAGTTAAAGCTTAACACAGTTTGAATGAATAAAAATGCAGCATAAAGGGAATACATAACAAAGCAAGTGAAGTACTCATAGAAGGATTAAATTTTCAATGAGTGATACCAATTGTTCTGGTATAATCAATAGTAGTATTTTTCCATTCTCAAAAGTGTCCTGAATTAAACATAAGTTGTAAATTTTATGCACTTTGATAAGAGCTAAGGATATGAGAGAAAAAAAAAAACATGAAAGATGGCAGGCAGCAGGACAGCAATGAGGAAGTGAGGTCACTGCTCATGTCTGAGGAGGTGCTGGGGCAAGGGGACACAGCCAGTGACCTCACTTCCTGACGATGGAGCCCAACAGAACCTGGAACCCTGGTAACCAGGCAGCCACGTTCTATAACTGCCCCTCCCATCTCACTCGGATAGAGACATGGGAGAGGACACCATGTTTTCGTGTTGTCTCCCCGTGTCCCGAGGCCGATGCCTCAAGAGAGGCAGCAATGAGAGTGTTTAGTCGTGGCCGCCGCTGGATGCAGACTGGGAGCAGACGAAGCCTGTGGCCCTTTTCCCGGCGGGTCCCCGAGGTAACACAGGGAGGTTTTGTTCGGGCCAGGACACCTCTCTGATCCCACCTGAGCAGCCCTATGTCCCCTCCCCGTGTGTTTGGGAGTAGAGAATGAAGGGGGTGTTCACGTGGTGAGGGTCTGTCCAGAACAAGAACAGGCTTGGTTCGGGGGTCAAGACCAGTCATGTTCACACCCCAGGTCAAGGCTGGCTGGGTGGACGTGGAGTGTGGGGGGCACCCTCTGCCCGAGGTCTATCCTGAGCCCCGGAGGTGAGTCTCATTTCCCCTCGGTGGATGTGTGTGTAGACACAGGGCTGGACCCAATCCGGGAGCAGAAGGTCCAGTGGGCAGCAGCAGCAGTGACTCGGGCCAGGCTTGAGTCCTCCCAGTCAGCTGCCAGTCACTGTCATTGCAGAACTCAACCCAGGCCAAGGAGAGGCTGCAGCTGGTCAAGGAGGAGCAGTAGCTGGTCCATGAAGACCCACACCCCAAGCCCAGCAGGGAGGGGCCGGTGAGCCACACCACTGAGGGCCACAGCAGGCCTGAAGTGAGTGTGGCCACCTGGGGGTCTGGGGAACCAGGGCCCATGGGGGCAGGGAGAAGGACTCCTCCATCGGAGCCGCCCAGGCCCCACAAGAGTCCAACCTCGAAGCTGCTCAGTCCCAACAGGTGGATGGCCATTTTCAGTTCTGTCCTGCAGTGCTCGGGCCGTGCGAATCGCACCAGGCCAGAAGATCTAGAGCCCAAAGAGGCAGAGCCCAAGGGTGAGAAGGTGGGGTGGTGGGGGTGGAATGGGTGGGGAGGTCCATGTGAGCTTATGGGGAGGGATTGTTGCCAGACACACAGGGAGCACCCCCAGAGCCTGGCCAGGAGCAAAGATTGGCCTCAGACCACCCACCTGCTGGACCTTGGGCGAGGAGGGCGCCCTGTGGTGGGTCCTGGGTTCTAGCTGTGTTCTGTGTTTGGGGGGCACAAGAGAATACTAGCACATGGGTCACCATTTCTCCTCTCACAACTCCAGCGCCAGCCCAGGGGGCAGATGCGGCTCCTCCTGTAACAGCTAAAGTCCCTCCTGAGGAACTGGCGGCAGAGCTGGAGGCCTGTGCACCTCCAGAGCCCATGACACCTCGAGCAGCCTCTCCAGCTGCAGCTGTGGGGCCGGGGCTGGCCCCCGACAGAACTGAGGCCCCACCAGCGCTGGAAGAAGAACCCCCACCTGGGCCCATGCTGGTTCCTGCCTCAGAGGAGGAGCTGCCTGTGGAGGAGCCAACTCAGGGACTGCTTGTCCCAAAAGAAAAACTTGTTTTCCCCCCACTCCTCATTATTTTCGTTTTCTTTTCTGTTCTTATTTTGTTTTTATGTTCTCCATGGCGTACTTTCTTTTTTGATCTTTTTATTACTTTAGGGTTTTGGGCGAGTTTGGCTTTTATTATTTTTTTTTCTGTTTTTGGTCTTCATCATTCCATTGTATAATCCCTTTTAAATAATAAAGTTGTTTTTATTTTAACTGGTGCCATTCCTGATCATGAAGTACATTCACGATGCTGAGCAAGCGTCACCACTCTCCTTGTAGAGGCAGTGCACATACCAGTACATCTCAGAGATGCCCTACCTCCCCAAAGTGGAGATATACACTGTGAACTCTGGGGAGGGAGCACTGTCACCATTACACTGACAGGCTTCTTCTCTAGTGGGGACTAATCCTGGGGACAAAGTGAGGCAGCAGAGGCGCCAGCAGATTTTCTAGGGAGCAGTGGGGAGTCCCCTCCTCTGGGAGAACAGTGTGCAGGACCTGTCAGAGTTTTACAGGTGCACATTCTCCCCTAGCAGTGCTCACCCTAAGAGGTTACCTCAATGAAATTCTTGCACAAAGTTTCAAAGATGTGTTTTTGAGACAACCTATCCTGCAATGATGAAATTGAGGGGATTTGAGAGGGGCTGGGCTCCACCAGTCCTGGTCCACATGGAGGAGGGAAGCTGAGCTGATGCTAAAGTGGGTGCAGGGGTCTCTATAGGCTGATAAAGACCTTAGGGTTCCTCTCACATGAATTGAAAAGAAGATAATGAAATAGAATTTGATCTACTAAAAGAAAATATTGACTTACCGGAAGAAATGCCTCTCTAATTTCTGACTACTTTTCTGATAATCAAGAAGTTCATGTAAAAAAACATTAATTTTTTTAATTGTCTAAAGTTTTACATATGTCTAAAAACATTATTTTTTAATTATTTCTTTGTATTTCTGTGTTGATTTAGTTGAGTTTCAAGCCATAGTTCAAACCTAATTTATTCATTTATTTGTGAAAGTATGGTTTCAAAATATTTTGTGGAATATAAAAAAACACATCCTTTTTTTTATTGAATGAGGTATTACATATGTGACCTTATCCCCTCATTGCCCCTGAACCCCCACTCAAGCCCTCAACCCCTGGTGTCTGCGTCCATTGGTGATGCTTATATGCATGCATACAAGTCCTTTGGTTGATCTCTTTCCCTTACCCCCACTCTACCCTACCTTCCCTCTGAGGTTTGACAGACTGATCAATGCTTCTCTGTCTCTGTTTTTGTTCATCAGTTTATGTTGTTCATTATATTCCACAAATGAGTGAGATCATATGATATTTATCTTTCTCAGACTGATTTATTTTGATTAGCATAATGCTCTCCAGTTCCATCCATGCTGTTACAAATGGCCAGAATTCCTTCTTTTTTGTATGGAGTTTCCTCAAAAAACTAAAAATGGAACTCCCATTTGACCCAGTGATCCCACTTCTAGGAATATATCCAAAGAAACTAGAAACACCAATCAGAAAGGATATATGCATGCCTATGTTCATAGCAGCACAACTTACCATAGCTAAGATTTGGAAACAGCCTAAGTGCCCATCAGCAGATGAGTGGATTAAAAAACTGTGATATATCTACACAATGGAATACTATGCTGCTGTAAAAAAGAAGGAATTCTTGCCATTTGCAACAGCATGGATGGAACTGGAGAGCATTATGCCAAGTGGAATAAGCCAGTCAGAGAAAGATAAATATCACATGATCTCACTGATTTGTGGAATATAATGAGCAACATACTGGTAAACTGATGAATTAAAACAGATCCAGAGACAGAAGCATCAATCAGACTGAAACCTCAGAGGGAAGGTAGGGGATGGTGGGGGTAAGAGGGAGAGTTCAACCAAAGGACTTGTATGCATGCATATAAGCCCAACCAATGGACACAGACACCACAGGGGTGAGGGCATGAGTGGGGCGGGTGGGGGGGCAATAGGGGGATTAGGACACATATGTAATCAAAATCAATAAAGAAAATTTTTTTAAAAAAAGATGGTTAAAGACTTGGTATAGTACTAAATACCAATAAAGCAACTACTTACCTTTAAAAATATATATCAGTACTTGTTGCCTGCAGTATCTGTAATCCTGGACCATTTTTTTCAATGTGTTAAAGGTTGGTCAGCATTATTATTTTATTATTATTACGCTACTTTGTTTTTATTATTTACACTATTACAGATATCCCCATTTCCCCCTTCTTTGCCCATCTCCACACAGCCTCCACCCTTCCTTCTCTCTGGCCACCACACCATTGTCTGTGTCTACGGAAATGCATATATGATCTTTGGCTAATCACCTTCTTTCATCCAATCCCCCCTCACCCCTATATGTTTCCTCTCTCTATTTTTTTCTAAATCTTGTTAGATAACTGTCTATTACTATGGCTTAAGTTCACTGATACTTTCTTGTACATTATTTGAATTTCTCTTATATGTATCTGGTGAATATTTAATTTCAGAAATTCTGTTGTTCAGATTCCATCTCTCTACTCATTGTAATCATGTTTTCACTTAAAACATTGATCTTATTTACAGCTGTTTTATCGCAGTTGTCTGCTAATCTGTCATGTCTATCATTCATTGTACCTTGCTTAATTAACTTATTTATTCTTTCTGTTATTTGACCTTTTTCTTCTACTAGTGAGGTTTTGTTTTGTTTTGTTTTGGATGTTTGACATTGTGTATTTTATAGAGTTAATAATCTATATTTTGTTTTCTTCATTCTAAGAATATTATTATTGTTTGGGTAAGTTAAGTTACAGATAAAACTTGAATCTTTTTTAAAAATATATTTTTATTGATCTGAGAGAGGAAATGAGAGGGAGAGAGAGAAAAAAACACCAATGATTAGATAGAACCATTGATTGGCTGCCTCCTGCACACTGGGAATGGAGCCCACAACCCAGGCATTTGCCCTGACCGGGAATCAAACAGGGATCTCCTGGTTCATAGGTCGACTTTCGACCACTGAGCCACACCTGCTGGGAAAAACTTGAAATTTTTGAGGCTTCTTTTTAATTTTTGTTTGATGGACCTAGTGTAGCCTTTTCTTAAGAATAATTTGTGACCCACTATTAAGTCCTCATTTTTTAGGTGGCTCTACTGAATACACAGTATGTTGAACTATATCTCTGTTTAGGTGGTGGAAACTCAGGTTGCTCAGCTCTGCATAGCCTCTGAAATTTATTTATCAATCCTTTGTGTTTTCACTGTATACATGTGAATATTGGTATCTAAAGGCAGTCTAAAAAGTATGGCATGAATATATTTGTAAATATTTCTCAGCATATCCCCGCTTTTGTCATTTTTCCCCCTACAAGCCACAGCTGCCTCAGCTGCCATGAAAGGTGATTTCTTGTTCTTCAGCTCACCACACTGACTGTTCTTTAGGTCACCCACCTTTATACCATATTCAGAAAGCCTGTTCACAAAGACTCTTGAGGTTGTATTAGGGCTCACCTTGTTTGTTTTCCTTCATGCAGGGATTATGGTCATATTCTGGAGGCTTCCCAATATCCCAAACACATATTTTCAGTTTCCTTTCTGTTTAAAAATGAGATGAAAAATCTGGTACCATTTTCTCCAACAGGCTGAAAGTTTAAGTTTATAGTTGCCTGTCTGGTTATTTTTGAAAAATATGCTTTGCCACTTTTTAGTTTCCAATATGTTTTTAAAAAAATATTTTTTTAAACAGGTTGAATATATATTTTAAATATGACATATAAATCCATTATCTGCAGACTATGCATGCTTGCTAGATGTAGTCCTATTGACTTACTCAGGTTCAGCATTTCTTATGCCCTTGTATGCTTTGTAGTATTTCATAGCTAGTGGTCATTGTCCTTGATCAATAATAATGTTCCTGAAGTCTAGGACACTCATCCTTTCCTTCCAGATATCTGTTTCCTTCCTTTCTGGTACCATAGATTTGAGAAAGTCTCAAACTGAATTAAAATGTAAAGATCCCTGACTCAGCCAGGCTGAACATACTCAGAATGCATACACAATAAAAGGTCAAGTCTATGACCATAAACTCCCCAAGATGGCTTTTCCTTTAAACTTCATTTTTCTCCTCTTTTCCACTTTGTGCCCTTCCTGATTTCTCAGCACTTGTTCACTTTTAATTGATGGATATAGTTATTGGGATCCCAGTTCAAGACAGGTGAAAGTGGCGAAACTCTGGGCTGTGATCTATGTCTTTTGTGGTCTGCTTCAACCAGGAAAGCAATGTGGAGTGAACTAGAGTATGGATAAAGGCTATGAAGATAAAAAGTGATTTTAATTACCAGTTTTCTTTTTTCTCTTACTCCAGGTTTAGTGTAATATTTGACCCAGATATTTCTCTTTTTAAAATTAGTAATGATTTCAAGCATATGCTATTTTAGATTCAATACAACATTTATTTTGTTTTTTATTGACCCAAGCAACTTAGCTTGCCATTATTAGAGATTTAATATCCTCATGGATATTTTTTTGAAGAATTTCAAAATTTTATTGAGAAAGTTTATTTTAAAGAAATTAGGACATTTTTCTCATGTCAACAATTTGCATACCTGGAATATGCAAATGATTCCATTTTGATTATTTAAGCTAAAAGTCATTAATGTGTCATCAATTGCTTTCTTTATATTCAAGGAATAGGGTTCTTTGAAGTTAGATAAATATAATTCAATGCTTTATAATTGTCTAATAATAATCAATATTTACCATTTTGAAATTCATCTACTTTATTGCACATGTTTGCCAGTAAATGCGTATTCATCCCTGAGAATATTTGAATTTATAAGTTAATACAAGATATGTGAGGTCAAGAAGTAGCTTGGTTTAATGTACAATGAATATTTAAAATGTCTCAAGCTATTGATTATGTAGGATATGTCTTAATTGCTCATGTATATTGGAATAGACTAGTCCTATATTACAGTCAAATATATGCCAAAGCACTGCTTCACAAGCACGGATTTCTGCTCTGCAGGATATAACTTGAATCATAGGATAATCACACAATCCATATTCCATTAGAAAATATTCCTAGAAGAAATCTTCATTTTGAGCCTGTCATTTTATTTTGTGCTTTGATTCCTCTATAAGCCACTTTCTTATAATTATAAAAGTTCTTAGTATTCTAATATTGAGTTAGTCCACTATCAACATGATCTGAACAAATGTTATTTTTGGCATCTCATCAGGCATTGTTTTTGGTGAAAAAAAAAATTCTAAAGTCCAGAATTACATAGGCAAAAAGAATTAGAAAGAGAACTTTTTAGGGTTTCTTTTAGAAGGGAAGGTTTTACTGGATTTTAAGTCTGTCATCATTCAAATGAACTAAACCATTATAACCACACTTAAAAATGCTTGAGGAAGTCACAGAAATGAAAATCCTTATTATATACTCATGCCAGAAAGTTAGCATTTCCCTAGCAGTAAATTTTTGTTATGCTCCACAACTTAAGATATTGTTAGAAAATGTTAATAGGATTTGCCATGGTAAATCCATATGGTTAGAATCAAGTTATGTGAAAAGAGCCTATCCTGGAAGTCATGATAGAAAAATAAAATCTTTTTAGATGTACAATACCATATTAACAAGACATTAAAAAAGGAGGAATGTTAAATTTAACTGAAATTTAAGTTGCCTAATGTCCATCTCCAGATATAAAAACAAGGTTATTTTATTAACCTCTATCACAAAATAAATGGAGAAACATAAATGTGCTTTGATAAAATAAATGTATTTTCTTCTCCAAAATAAAAAAAATAGTCTATACAAATGATAAATGTATTTAATTTAATAAATGCATTATAAAATATAGTTTTTACGTGGCAATATTTTAATAAATTATTTTGTGTATAGGTAAAATGCTGGAAATAATTTAAATTATTTGGGTTTTTCACAATATATATGTGATCACTTTATTAAATATAAAAGAAGTTTTCCCTTTACTTTAGGGAGCCACATTAAATAACATATAATAAGAGTTTCAAAATGTGACCAATTATATCTTTAAAAAATGCTATAAAATCCAATAAAATTCAGTATTTACATTTTGATAATTTGAAAACATATTTATATGGTGAATTATTTAAAACAAAATTCTAGCCAAACTTCTTTCATAGCTTTGTAACAAATTTTAGTTATTCTGTTAATGGGATGTGCTTGTCCTTTGTAGAGGGGATTAGTTAAAATACTGATGCTTACTTCACACTCAAAGAAATATTGATGGAGTTTCTTTGAGAATTTAGGCCATACTTATGTTCAAGCTATCGCAGTTAGAAATTATAAGTTCCACATGTCCTTACCTCATTATCCTTAAGGATAGTAGACAACTTAAATTATAAACAATTCCCACTTTTTATACACACATATACTTTATATATGAATGGGAAGTAGACACTCAAATGTCAATATAAAATACATTAATTTTCCATTAGCTTGTGCCTGATCTAATTCCCTTACTCAAATAAAACACTATCCTGAAAAAGGTTTGAAGACAGGGGCTTACACTGCTTTGTATCCCATAGAAGGAAGTTAATTCATTAATAAGAGAGAAAACAAAAACTGTGACTCTTATGATAAAGATCTAAGAAACAAATAAGGCATTTGAAGTTCCATTTAACAGGCCCACAGGGCCTTTCCAGGGATGTCATTGGATTTGAAATGGAACCTACAGAAGACCAAAAGGCATGGTATACAAATGTGGAAAATATTGCAGTGGAAGGACTGCTCAGTGTTCACAGAACATCTTGTCAGTGGTTTAAATTCATCCCAGCAACAGTGGAAATCTGATAAGGGAGTAAAAAATTCTCCCTCACCACTAACAGTTGAAATAGTTCTTTAAGCCAGATTTCATGTTCATAAGAAGACTAGAGAGCATGATTTCTAGCCTCTGATAATCTACAGTTTGGTAAAACAGACATGTCTAAATTTTTGACAAATGTTAGCCTGTTTACATAGGGTTATCACAGAATTTTCCACAGAACTGAGATATCACATTAATAGCACACAGTTATTTTCTAGTTAGAAATGTTAGAATTTTATATCCCATAAAAGTACAGGTTATTATTATTTAAAAAATATTTTTGTTGATTTTTAGAGAGAGAGAAGAAAGGAGAGGGAGAGAGAGAAAAATATTGATGTAAGAGCAAAACATAGATCAGCTGCCTCCTGCATGCCTCCTACCTGGAACCCAAGCATGTACTGTGACCGGGAATTGAACTGGCAACCTCTCACTGCAAAGGACATGCCCAACCAACTGAGCCAAACTGGTCAGGGCACATAATTATTTACTTAGCAATTATCAGTGGATCTGTACAAATGTGTGCTTCCATGATTTCTATATGGCTTGAATGGCTCATCTTCAGGGCTTACTGCTTCCCTAATGCCCATAATTATATCTACATATGCATCTTTATTTTAATTTATCTTTAGATGCCTACTCAAAATCATCAATTGATGGTCCAAAACAAATTTCAAACTTTATATAAACAAATATTTGTTGATTACCTCCCCCTACTGACTCTTGTCCAAGTGGCACCCTCCTCAGTAAAAGTCACTTAAATCAACACCATTGCACAAATAAAATTTTGTTGTGAATTTTGACCTCGTCCTTTATCCTTCAGCTACACACCACATCGGCATATCTTCTCAGACATACCTTCACAATGTATCCAAAATTATTTCACCTGGACTATGGTAATAGAATCCTAAGTAGTAGTCATTATTCTCTATTATTTACCGTCTACTTACCACATATTATTTGGTACTAGAACAGTTGTAAACCATATATAAAAACACACCATTATTACACTTTCTTTTAATCATATCAAAATAAAAATCATGCTATTTCTGTCACTAAAAAAAAGATAAAACAAAACAAAAACAACAATGAACCTTTATTAACTAGCACAAAGCCTTTCCTCTAAATCAGTTTCCTACCATATTACTCCTAGTTCATCCATTTTAGGAAGACTTTTTGCTCTTCTTCATTAATAACAAACTTATAACCATAGAATTAATTTTTTTCTTGCTGATTTATATGCCAGGAATGAAATAATTCCTAACTTAGTTCCATGTCATTCAGTATCTGCTCAAATGCCACTGCATTCCTGGACTATTTTTCTAAAAATTACCCTATCACCTATCATTCTTCATCTTCTTATTTGGCCATATTACTGCTTTCTGAAAGTATATGGTTTATTAGTTTACTGACTCTCTCTCCCAATTAGAATGTAAGTTCCACAATGGCAAGAATTTCATATTCCTTTCTGCTATATCACCAAAGAACAGTGATTTGCATATAGAGGCTTTTTTCTTTTATTATTTTGTTAAATGAATGAATGCATGACTGCAGAGTTGAGTGTGTTCTTTTCTAGAAGGCTTAACATAAATATTGCACAAAATCTTATTACTACTTAAGGAGCTATGAGATAATCCTATATAATAAAAGGGTAATATGCAAACTGACCCTAACATCAGAACGACTGGGAATGACTGGTCATTATGACACACACTGACCACCAGAGGGCAGATGCTCAATGCAGGAGCTGCCCTCTGGTGGTCAGTGCACTCCCACAGGGGAAACTCTGCTCAGCCACAAGCCAGGCTGATGGCTGCCAGTATAGCGGTGGTGGTGGGAGCCTCTCCTGCCTCCTCAGCAGCCCTAAGGATATCTGAATGCAGCTTAGGCCTGCTCCCCGCTGGCCAGTGGACATCCCCTGAGGACTGCCGGGCTGCCAGAGGGATGTCTGACTGCCAGCTTGGGCCCGATCCCCCAGGGAGTGGGCCTAAGCCAGCAGGTGGACACCCTCCGAGGGGTCCCAGACTGCAAGAGGGCATAGGCCAGGCTGAGGGACCCCCCCAAGGGCACAAATATTTGTGCACTGGGCCTCTAGTGACATAGTAATGATTGGAGAGAAGAAAAAGCTTACATCAGATGAAGTAATAACTCTAAGGATTGACATTTTGAAAGATAACTGTTCACTTATAATTCAATGCCACTATCTTCATATTTTCCTTTAAGTACTTATTTTTTGAATAATTATACTACTTAATATTTATAATTAGTCAATTCTGTTTGCTTATTTGTTTGTTTTACAAAGATTTATCCTAATGTAAACTAAAAGAAGTGGAGTGAACCACAACTTACACATCCCATCCGCTAAGCAAAACTCATTCACAGGTAGCAGCAAATTCTGACAGAAGTCTTGTATTTAGACAGAAAGGAAAAAAAAGAAAAGAAAAGAACTATTTCCTTTATAAAGGGGTAATAAAATGCAGAGTACCTTGTATTTTGTAAAAGTAATATATGTGGCAATGGGAGTTTTATTAACAGTGCTGTGAAATACATAGACCAGGGATTAAGACTTTCAGAAAGCTGATAAAATAAGAAAAATATATACATGAAACTATCCAAAGAATAAAAATATAGGCAAGGAAACTTATGATGAAACTAGTATATTGCAAGTAAGACACTTTCTCACAATTTCATTGATAGTAAGCCATTTTAAATGATGCTCGTGATGCATTGTTTGTTAAAAGAAGAAGGCAATAGAACATCATGTATATGCAATTAACCTTGTTACTTCACACATGGCACATTGTCCTTGTCCACTTTACCAATTACTTTATTAAAATTGATTTATTACGTTAGTTTGCCATTGTGTCTCAGAAACATGTGCTGACAACTTTTCATTCAATTCATCAGTTCCTTCTTCCAAAAGATCAATTACCTTATTATATTTTCTAGACCATTACCTAGGATTGAAGTAAGTTTCACAAGGTAATTACTTAGGTTGTCCCTTTTAGTACTTTTAAATCTGAGTTTATTAACCTTTCTTACACCAATAGAGAATTTACAAGCTATCTAGTGATTTATTGATAACTGTTAATCTCATGGTCCTATCTAAGCCTTGTATAACTCACCCATCTCATTATGCATATTTTCAACATGCTTTACCATTTTGTCTGAAACATAGCAAATTAGATATATTTAAGTATATCTGATTTATAAGCATGGGTTCTGTTACAGAAAGGTCAAATAGCTCTTACAAGTGTAGTCAGAAAGCAAAGTACAATTTAGTCCATCAGGCTCAATCTTCTCTAATAATAGCAAACGTGATGAGACATTATTTTAATGAAAGGATGTTCTCTCCTGTCTTTCCTTGCAAGATTTCTGTTTATACTATTTTTAGTACATCAACATGGTATTATCTTAAAATGTTAGCCTGTTGACCGTACTATATTCTTGTATTCAAATATTATTTAACTAGAGGCCTGGTGCATGACATTCATGCACTGGGGGTTGGGGGGGTCCCTCAGCCCAGCCTGTGCCCTCTTGCGGTCTGGGATCCCTTGGGGGATGTCCACCTACCTGCTTAAGCCCGCTTCCCGGAGGCAGGAGAGGCTCCAGCCACTGCTGCTGCTCTCACCAGCCGTGAGCCTAGCCTCTGGCTGAGTGGCGCTCCTATTTGGGGAATGCACTGACCACCAGGGGGCAGCTCCTGCATTGAGCATATGCCCCCTGGTGGTCAGTGCTCATCATAGTGACCAGTCATTCCACCATTCAGTCAAGTTGCGTATTAGGGTTTTATTATATAAGATGATTTCTGACTCAAGAATTCTGAATTTCAGAAGAGAATTTTCTTTAGGGCAAAAGAACATTACAAAAAAAGTGAATAATTTATCTCCTAAAATAGAATTTTAAAAATTCAAACAGTGAGCCTTTTCTTATAAGATTAATTACATGTTAAAGTTATTTTATAAGAAAAAATATAGTGCCGGAGCCGGTTTGGCTCAGTGGATAGAGCGTCGGCCTGCGGACTGAAAGGTCCTGGGTTTGATTCCGGTCAAGGGCATGTACCTGGGTTGCGGGCACATCCACAGTGGGAGATGTGCGGGAGGCGGCTGATCGATGTTTCTCTCTCATCGATGTTTCTGACTCTCTGTCTCTCTCCCTTCCTCTCTGTAAAAAAATCAATAAAATATATTTAAAAAAATATATAGAGAGAGAACAAATAGACATTTGGAATTTTAACATTATTTTTACAGGTCTAGCCAGTGCAATTAAACAGTGAATCAAATAAGTATGCATACTAAAATAGAAGGAAGAAAATACATAATTATAATTGTCTGCAAATGAGATTTTTTACTTGAAAGCTCTGAGCTAAAAATTAAAATATTTTTAAAATATTAGAAAATGCCATGCAGAGGTAAATGACAATCAATGGTAATTAAAACAAATGTTTTCTACAACAATAATACACAACTGGAAATATACTTTAAAATAGACAACAACAATATAAATTATATTAGAGTAAATAATGCAAGGGACATCCAAAATCTATGCTGGAAGAAAAGTTTACTAAAGGGCAAAAGTAAAGCTTTAGTAATTTGGTATATTTTGCTTTCAGAATGAAAATCAATAGCCAGCAGAATCTCACTATTGTTGTTAGAACATGGTTTTATGCAAGCTTTTTGGATGTTAGTTTTAATTCCCAAATATAAAGTATCTACTACAGTTGATCCAGCACTTCTTCTTCTAAGGATTTGTCCTACAGATATGAAAAAATATTTATAAGAAAACAATTTCTCCAAATATTTTATTGTAATAGTAAAAATTTGAAGACATCTTAAATATTCAACAAGAGAATACTGGCAATATAAATTATAAACCACTCTCTCAGCTAATAAGTACTAGAACATGACTAGATAATCTTTAAAATACTTGTTTATGTTTTTATAAATATATACATATAGAGAGACAAACCTTCATAACAGTATCTTAATTATAAAAAACTGCATATGCAAAAGCATATTATGCAAATATATACATTTAGTGAGATCTGGAATAATGCTCATCAAAATGTCAAACATGATTATATCTGAAAGGTTGAATTTCACATAATTCTTTCATGTCCTTTTCTGTATGATTTAAACTATAGATGTTATGCATCTGTCATTATCTTTCAATAATTAAAGAGTGAAAAAGTAGAGCTAATATATTTTTTATTAGTTTGACTATTATTTATTAGTAGAGAAATAATTATCAGAACAATACAGTTCTACATTATTTTAACACTAATATATAAAATAAATGGTTCATTAATTTTAAAGTTATTATTAATGATTTAGAATATTTTCTCCTGGTTACATTAAAAATTAGCTTGTGATTTATTACTCTTTTATAGCTAATTTATAGTATATACTAGTGAGCCAGTGCATGAAATTCATGCACATTATAAGGGAATTAGAGGAAATATTTTAATATTGCTATTTGTCCTTTCTCTATAATAGAAGTGTCAGAGATGAAAGAAAATTAGTAAAATGTATATTAAAATCTTCCTCCTGTCAGTTTTGGGTGTGCCACAGGAACCAAAGTCAAGTCCCTGCCCACCCACGTGTGCCTTGAAATCGTGTGAGACCCAGACCTGGCTGGCCCCACTCCCATTTTGCTAGATCCAGACCCAGCCCAGCCCCACCCCGGTTAAGCCTTGCCGGGTGGGCAGCCTCAGGGGAGTGCACCTTGAGGTCCCCGGTCTGGGCCAGGGGGTGCTGCCTTAGGTCCCTTGTCAAGCCCTGCAGGCAGGAGTGTGGCCTCTGGTCCCCCAGCATGGCGCCGGGGCGGGGGGCCACCAGCTCAGCACCAGGTCGGGAGCTGCAGCCTGAGATCTCCCATCAAGCCCCGCTGGGCATAGGGTGCGGCCTGAGATTCCCTGTCAAGCCCAGCATGGTGTGGGGTGTGGCCTCTGGTCCCCTGGCCTGGTGCTAGGGTGGGGGGCTCAGCCTGAGGTCCCCCAGCCTAGCGCTGGGGCAGTGGGTGCAGCCTGAGGTTCCCAGTCAAGCTCTGCCAGGTGGGGGACCCAACCTGCGGTCCCCTGTCAAGCCCCACCTGGAGGGGGGTGCAGCCTCAGGTCCCCTGTCCCAGCCCAGCACCACGCAGCCTCAGTTCCCTGCTGATTGTTCGTTAAGGCTCGTTATGGGAACTCAGCCTCTGCTGTGGGCACAGCCATCTTGTGTTACGGAATCCCTGCCTCCGATGTGGGCACAGCCATCTTGACCATTATAGTGTGATGGTCAATTTGCATATTCCCTCTTTCTTAGATCAGATACTCCTTTAAGGGATATGCATCTTACAAATATGTAAAAAGTTATCCCCAAATGTATGGGAAAAGAATAACTGCTACTGTAAAAATACCTGAAAAAGTTGTCTGTTTACTCTGTTTTATTTATCTTTAAAAGTATTGATTTGGAAATAAAATTTATTAAAGATATGTGCAGCTTTTAAAAATAGAAATGTGTGTTTCATATGAAACTATATAAGATGATGTAAAATATTTTCTATTATCTGGACATGTTCTTTCATTTAATTATAAACTAAGTTTGTAATTTTCTTTAATAAATGAGAGACTAACCACATGATAACAGAAAAAGCACATTCCAACTATTTTTTTTGCTTTCAAGTGTGTTTTTTCTTTGTTTAGTTTGGTGTGTTGTTTTTTTTTTAGTTTAAACTAAAAAAATAACACTTTCTTTTTCTCTTTAACATATAACAATTTTAGTTTCATAATTGATCAAATATTCATTCATAAAACATTCAGTGAACATGTATTTTGCACCATCCATATGCTCAACACTAAATTAGGCAAAGTGGTCTATATAAAACTGAAAAACTGAAAATTCTTAATTCTGAGAAAAATGCATTATCAATCCTATATAATAAAAGTGTAATATGCAGCCCTAACTGGTTTGGCTCAGTGGATAGAGCGTCAGCCTGCAGACTGAAGGGTCCCAGGTTCGATTCCAGTTTAGGGCATATACCTTTGTTACGGGCACATCCCCAGTGGGGAGTGTGCAGGAGGCAGCTGAATTGATGTTTCTCTCTCATCAATGTTTCTAACTCTCTATCCCTCTCCCTTTCTCTCAGTAAAATATCAATAAAATATATTTTTTAAAAAAGTATAATATGCAAATCGACCAAACGGCAAAATAACCAGAAGGCAAGGGGTGGGGCCAGTGAGCAGGCGGTGCCAGGCCAGCTAAAGCCCATGCCAGCAGGCAGAGGGAGAGGACCAGCTGCAGCGGAGGTCAATGAGGGGGGGTGGGGGGTTGGGCCAGCTGCTCGCAGCTGGTGCTATCCCCTGATCAGCCCACCTGGTTGCCTCCCACAGAGGGAGGCCAGACTGTGGCTTAGGCCTGTTCTGGGAGAGGGCCTAAGCCAGTGATGGTGAACCTTTTGAGCTCAGCGTGTCAGCATTTTGAAAAACCCTAACTTAACTCTGGTGCCGTGTCACATATAGAAATTTTTTGATATTTGCAACCATAGTAAAACAAAGATTTATATTTTTGATATTTATTTTATATATTTAAATGTCATTTAACAAAGAAAAATCAACCAAAAAAATGAGTTCACATGTCACCTCTGACACAGGTGTTATAGGTTCGCCATCACTGGCCTAAGCTGTCAGTTGGACATCCCCTGAGGACTCCCGGACTGCAAGAGGGCACAGGTTGGGCTGAGGAACCCCAACCCCACCCCGAGTGCATGAATTTTCATGCACCGGGCTTCTAGTAATGATAATAAAACATAATAGATACATTAATACCAACAGTAAAAAGTATTGTAGTACCAAGCTTAAGATAGGCAGTTACAGCAATATCTTTCCATGGTAGAAAATGTAAACCTTCCTCTACGAAATATCTCCAATATAGATGCAAAGATTTAAAGATCCAGTATTTCCCAAATCAGAGAAAATATAAGGTGTAATAAGGTGTAACTATAATACCAATTTTGGTAGAATCTTTGTTATTTAAGTGTATTGGAACTTAACTAATTTTGAGTTGCAAATGGAAGGCTTAGTGAAAAAGTTTTGTCTCTTTCGAGTTCTAGCTCTCTAAACCTGTGACAAAGACTTGAAAACCGCCCTCTGGTGACGTCTGAGGACTTCCTCTGCACCATCTGTTCTTTGGAAATGTCAGCACTATAAGTATCCAACACTGAGAACACGCTGCAAGAAGCTCACAGAAATAGGACTACTAACTTCTATCAGCTTCAGCCCACTGCTTGCCATAGATGGCAACAGAAAAGTCTGATGTCCTTTACTTGATAAATACGGTCTTCAGAAACTGCTAGAAATGTAGGGATTCCTAGGAATTTATTGGCATTATTAAAAGATTTGGGATAAAAATTTAAAAATATATGGTTAAGTTAAAATTTTACCATTACCTTTTGGCTAAGATACTAAAAGAAACTCATGATATTTGAATATATTTAAAGCTCATTAAACTTTGAAGTATTTGTTATTGACCTAAGATAGGAATGTAATTTACCTGTATTTGAATAAAATAATATTCACAAATGGTTCAATCAACAAAGTGACATAATTATGTTCAGTATATTCCTTAATAGCTACTCCATAAAAAGAAATATATAGAATATCAACATTCTCTTATCTCAACATTAATTTTATATGGAATTTAGAATATATATATATACACACACATTTGTGTTAACCACTCAAGGCTTTTCTCTATGCAAACAACCCTGAAATGATAGTCTGGAAAAACAGTCCAATCTGTTGCACTGCTCACAAGACATAGAAATGTGAGAATATTTCCCTGATAACAAATATCCAGGTAAACATAAAACTAACATTCTTAATTTCTTTAAAATACAAATTTTAAGCATATTTATAATACTGTCTTGTGATATTTGAAAAATGCACATAAGCCTGGCCAGTGTGGCTCAGTGGTTGAGCATCGACCCATGAATCAAGAGGTTGCAGGTTCGATTCCTGGTCAGGGCACATGCCCAGGTTATGGGCATGATCCCCAGTGTGGGTGTGCAGGAGGCAGCTGATCAAGGCTTCTTGCTCATTAATGTTTCTACTTCTCTATCCCTCTCCCTTCCTCTCTGTCTAAAAAAAAAAATCAATAAAAACATGTTTTTAAAAAAAAAAAACACATGACTACTTTAGCAGAGGAAAAGTCAGAAGGTTCCTAAATAGATTACAAACTGTCTATATTTAAGTGATATATTAATTCTAAGTGGACTGTAGAACTTAGCTAAGCATACCATAATACCTGGAGCAAACATAAAAGTAATACAAATAGGTACAGAAAAAACTCCAACAGGTAAATAAAACAGAGATGTAAAAATATCTAAAAAAAATAGGCCCAAAGGAAATTGATAAAGAAAACAGTGAAACAAACAGCAGATAGTAGAAAAACAGGAAATAGATTATAAACAGGTAGACATAAATCTATGCAAATTATAACTATCTTATTCATTAACTAAATATTACAATTAATCCTGACAATATAGAATCAAAGAGTGGAATGGTGGTTGCCAGCGGCTGGAGGGGTGGGGAAATGGAGAGTTAAACTAATGAATGACTATAAAGTTTCAGTAAGCAAGATGAATAAGCTCACATGGAAGGTCAGAGACAATCATAAGATTTCTGCTTGTTTTCATATAGGCCAATTAAATAAATATTAATAAATTTAGCCCTAACCAGTTTGGCTCAGTGGATAGAGTGTCAGCCTGCGGACTGAAGGGTCCCAGGTTCAATTCTGGTCAAGGGCATGTACCTTGGTTGCGGGCACATCCCCAGTAGGGACTGTGCAAGAGGCAGCTGATCGATGTTTCTCATCGATGTTTCTAACTCTCTATCCCTCTCCCTTCCTCTCTGTAAAAAATCAATAAAATACATTTAAGAAAAAAAAAGAAATTTAAAAGAATATGGGGCAGAGCAGGATAATGGTCCCCTCCTCTGGCCCTCTGATAGCTGCTGTTCCAACCCCACCCCCATCTTTGTTGGAATCATTTCCATGTCTGCTTTCCTTACCTGGTTGTGAGTGTCTTCAAGGCAAGCACTGTGCCTATGCCTCATCTTCTTTTCTTTTCTTTTTTTTTTACACTACAAAGCCAGGCTTTATAATATTATTATACTATGTCTGGACCAAAGAAACAGATGGAGAATATGTTAATAATGCAAATTAATCTTAAAACTGGATTGTGTATGTATCCATTATATCGTACATAGCACAAAATTAAAAAAGAAAATATTCTTTCAGTATTGAAAATAGTTATTCCATAAAGCAAAATGTCATACATATATTCAAGAATGGGTGAGAATAAGTAAAATTCCAACATATATCTTTGTGTTTCACTGTGCTGTTTGTTAAAGAAAAGGAAATAGCCAAATTTCAAAAAAGAGTAGGCAAAATCTATGAGCAGACATTTTATCAAAAAATATGTAGAAGGTAAAAAAACAAATCTGAAAAAATTCTCATCATGAATCCTTAGGGAATCAATTAAAACAACAGTGAGAAAGCACTACATACTTATTACGTGGACTGAAGTTAAATTTATTTACTAACCTAATATTTGCTAAGATGTAGAGTAAATGGAACTCTCATATACTGTTGGTAATACTGAGATCTGTTATACAAAACTATACCTATAGTCAACAATAATGTATTGTACACTTACAACTTCGTTGAACAGTAGATTTCATGTTGTTTTCTTACCCTAACTCAATCATTTTTTTTAGTTGATACAAAATAAAGACCTACTTTTATGGAGGGGTCTCTCTTTTCCGTGTCCAGCGCGGCTAGAGAGTGGTCCGGTTCTTTGAGTAGGGGCGGCTGGGGACTGAGAAAATGAAAGAGACAGACACAGAGATGGGAGAAAAAAGCTGGGACTGGGTGGGACCGCTGTCCTCTTTTGATGGAGAGACAGAGACCCAGCACCTAAAGAGCGTGTTTATTTTATATACCAATACCAGGAAGTTTCACCAAAGGTCAAGACAAAGGATTGTATTCATTCCCACTGCTTGGCAGGATTTACATAATAAAACCCACTCCCAGGCACCCGGGCAGAAATGAAGGTCAAGCTGAGAACACTTCTGCTTTTTTGGCAAAAGGCTTATCCAGGACATGGCTTTGCCTACCGCCCTGGATTCAGCTGACAATATATTAAAGAAATGCCCATGTGCCTTCCCAGGGGCCCTCTACATAGTTAAATGTCATTTAAAGAGGTAAGTAAAAGACACAGATGGTTTAAAAAGTAATAAATGGAAAAAAGATATACACACATAGAGTAAGCTGAAGAAAACTCGAGTGGTTACATTAATATGGATAAGAAAGACTTCAAGAAGAATCTACCAGAAATCAAGGAGTCCTTTTATAGTGAAAAATGGGTCATTTTTTAAATTTAATATTACAATTAGAAGCATGTATTTTACACAATAACAAAAAAATTAACCAAGACTTAACTTAATTAAGAAATGAAACTCTAAAATCATATTAACAATTTTAGACTACTATCTCGTGATTGATAGCAAACTAGATTTAAAATTAGTAAATGCATTCTTTGTCTGATATTAACTGCCTTGCCCTCATTTATTTGGAGTATACAATTCTAAACATCTGTTGAATACATTTCTTTTCAAGCAAATATGGTATATTCATCAATGCAGACCATATGATGGGCTAAAAAATAAACAAATTTAAAAGAATTATGACTATGCATATTATGGTATCTGATAGTAGCAGAATTAACTATGTTTGCAATTATTAAAATTATCCAGGAAACATTTAAATATGTGAAATTGAAGAACATATTTCAAAATAATATATCATCAAAAAGACATCCCAAAGAAAATTAGAAAAATATTAGAAGTCAATAAAAAAATAATACAACATACCATAATAGTTCAAACAAAGGCTCTAGATGGCTTAGGGACAAAAAAAAAAATCTTTCTACCTGATTGTTGTATCTCCTTAGCAATGAATGTTTTCTGCTGGACCTTAGCATGAGACATAACAATCTGCAATCCTTGTGTCTACACCCATATGCTCATTTATATGCTTTGTCCCCAAAACATTAGAATGTGAAATTATGACCTAGCGTATTTTAGATCTCTGACCAACCAACTCAATCATATTCTCTTTCCTTGAGAATGTTTTTGGCTGCTCCTCTCTCCATATAAAACAAGTATTGGGAGGATTTCCCTTCATTATTGGGTATTGGAAGAATTTCCCTTCACTGTTCTCCTTCAACCTATGTGATGTCAACATATTTTGCTAGCCCATTTGTGTAGCAGGCCTTTGCTTATGTTTCATCTTTTCTGACAGTTCATTAGAGAAGACCCAGTATGAGTACATCTATCTATATAATAGAGGAATATGCAAATTAGCCGAACAGCAGGGACCTGAGGCTGCATGGCACCTGGCTGGGGTGAAGGACCTCAGGCTGTGCCACCTGCCCCAGTGCCATGCTGGGGGACCTCAGGCCTTGCTCTCCACCTGGTGGGGCTTGACAGGGGACCTTAGGCCAAGCCTCCGACTTCGGTGACAGGCTAGGGGACCTGGGGCTGAGCCCCCCGCCCAGAGGGGCTTGATGGGGATGGGGCCAGCCGGGTCTGGGTTTCACCCAATGGGGGTGGGACCAGCCGGGTCTGGGTTTCCTGTGTTTTCAAAGCATGTGGTGGGCGGGGACTTGACTCTAGATCCCGCAGTGCACTCCAGACTCTGACAGGAGGGAGATTTTCATATACATTTTACTAATTTTCTTTCATCTGTGACACTTTAAATAGCAATATTAAAATATTTCCCCTAATTAATTCCCTTGTAATGTGCATGAATTTCGTGCACCAGGCCACTAGTGTGATTATAAGATGAAAGAGAGGCTTGAGTTTAATAGAAGTGGAGGACATAACAATTTGGGCTACCTGTCATTATATTTTACTAGAGGCTTGGTGCACAAAATTCATGCACTTGGGGGGTCCCTCAGCCAGGACTGTGCCCTCTTGCAGTCCAGAGCCTCCAGGGGATGTCCGACTGCTGGGTTAGGCCCGTTCCCATGGTGGGGAGTGGGCCTAAGCCAGCAGTTGGACATCCTTTGTGCTGCTGTAGAGGTGGGAGAGGCTCCCACCACCGAGGCTATGCTAGCCAGCTGTGAGCCAGTCTTCTGGCTGAGCGGCGCTCCCCCTGTGGGAGCACACTGACCACCAGGAGGCAGCTCCTGCATTGAGCATCTGCCCCCTGGTGGTCAGTGTGCATCATAGTGACCGGTCATTCCATCATTGGGTCGATTTGCATATTAGTTTTTTATTTTATAGGATGGTCCTTGGTTGATTACTTCCCACTCACCCATGATCGGGACTGGAGAGGGACATAGGAGGTTGGCCAGCCGAGGAGGGACTGCAGAAGGGCTCCAAGGCATGTCTGGCCCATCTCGCTCAGTCTCGGTAGGCTGGACCCCAGCATCAAGCTAACCTACTGGTCAGAGTGTCTGCTCCCTGGTGGTCAGTGCACATCATAGCGAGATGTTGAGTGGCCTTAGCATATCATTAGCATATTATACTTTGATTGGTTGAACGAATGACCTGATGACTGGACACTTAGCATATTAGGCTTTTATTATATAGGATGCCCTCTGAACCTGCTTTGGTTGATCCTGAATGTTCCATTTCAGTCATATGCTATTTTGCTCCTCAGCCTACATACCCAATTGACCCATTGATATGGCAACATATTCTAGTGAACAGGCTTTTGGTCTCTTCTAGGGTGAATAGAACACCAAAAGATTCCTTTCAAATTATTACTAGTCCTCTGTTTTAGAAGACAAGACTTATGCTGTAAAAATCCTATTGAACTTTGCTAGACACTTTAACCACTATACTAGTGTTGTACTACCATTTTATCGGCTGTGTCAGATAGCTCCTACAGAAGGGTAGCTTTAACCACACTCTGGAGCTGCACAATAAGCACTGTTGAGTCACTCATTGATTGTTTTGAGTAATATACCTTAATGGCCTAGGTCAGTGTTCGGCAAACTGCGGCTCGTGATCCACATGCGGCTCTATGGCCCCTTGAGTGTGGTTCTTCTACAAAATACCACATGCGGCACGCACATATAGTGCGATTGAAACTTCATGGCCCATGCGCAGAAGTCGGCATTTTGTGGAAAAGCCACTTAAGGAGGCAAAGAGCCGCATGTGGCTCGGGAGCCGCAGTTTGCCAACCACTGGCCAAGGTGTTTCCTGTGACATTTAAAAGAGGCTCACCAAGCTCTGTGTTTCTTTCTTAGTGGTATGAGATACACATGTGTCTTTATCCTAAAGGGGATAACCTGTCCTGCCTCATATGAATGAATACCTGAAGCATTCATAAATGTGATAGGTCCCTTAATTTTCATGTCATTTACATCTTAACATCAGGCACATTTTCTTTTACTGGTTCATTTAGAGTACTTACTTAACAGATCCTATGAGTGTCATTGACAATGTGGAATTATATTTTGAATGAATAACAGATCAAGTTTCCATTGGACCATATTATTACAGAAATCAAAAGGGCTAATCAAGCCCTGGGATAGGAAGGATAGTTACTGTGGACAGAAAATGTCATCATATAAAATCAATTGTTCTTGATACTACTGTCTGTAGGAACCTGAGAAAAAGAAAAGAAAAGGAAAAAAATAGCAAAGAAAAACTTTTTAACAGTTAAGGGACTGAAATATCAAGTGCCAGAGGCTCTGTTGAGCTCTGACAACTAAGATACCTCATGCATCACAAAATGTGGTGTTGGGGCTACCACTTGATTAAGTTTAGAACAATTCACATACTTGCAACTGGGACGCAAACCAGCAACTTTTTGCTGTACGGGATGACACAGGACCAACTGAGCCACACCAGCCAAGGCTGAGGCACCAGTTTAAAATAAACTGTTTGATAATGGCTGTCACTTGACCGTATAAAGGTTTTTGTTTTATTTCTCTCTTCTGTTTTAACTTAGCTCCTAGAAATATTACTAGTATACTACAGGTGTGCCTCACTTTTTGAAAGTTCACCTTATGCCACTCCACCTTTACTAAAGACTCACATTAGTACTTGTATTCACTAACTGAAAGAAATCCAAAGAGAATTTTTTTGCTTTTACAAAAAAGTCAAAAAGCAAAAATAGCATTAAGCATTTGTTTTGCAGCAAGCTGTTTTAGGGACAGCATGCACCCAGAGCAGAGAGAGTGGCACCTCCAAGCTCCATCCTTGGGAACTACACTCAGCATTTCAGAAGCAAGCTGCCATAGCTTTGAACTGTGTCTCTGAGCATCTGTCCTTTTTCTAGATTTATTTGTGCATTCATTAACAGGATGTGTGCTAAGGTAATTGTTTCTTCGCTTTATGCTATTTCAGCTCATGAAAGATTTCATAGGAATGTTCTACTTTTGGGTAGCAGAAAACTCTGAATTATATTACTAATCCTATATAATAAAAGCATAATATGCAAATCAACCAAATGGCGGAACAACCCATCGCTATGATGTGCACTGACCACCAGGGGACAGAAGCTCAATGCAGGAGCTCCCCCCTGTGGTCAGTGCACTCCCACAGGGGAAGCGCCACTCAGCCAGAATCCAAGCACACAGCTGGTGAGTGCAGCAGCAGTGGCAGGAGCCTTTCCCGCAACCACTGCAGGCGGGCAGTAAGGAGCAAGGGATCCCAGACTGTGAGAGCCCTGGACTGCGAGAGGGCACAGGCTGGGCTGAGGGACCTCCCTCCAGTGCATGAATCTTGTGTACCAGGCCTCTAGTAGTTTAATAATAACAACATGTGGTCATTGTAGAGCACTTAGAAAATATTATAAAAAAATAAAAATAACTGATACTTTGATCCTTCAGAGATAAATAGGTTAACAATTTATATTTTTAAGTTTATTCCCTCCAGTTATTTTTCTGTTTTATAACATGGTTTCATTGACTTTAGAGAGAGAGGAAGGAAAAGGGAGAGAGAGAAGCATCAACTGGCTGCCTCTTGCATGTCCCCTCCTGGGGATCAAAGCCCACAACCTGGGCATGTGTCCTGACTGGGAATCTAACTAGTGACCTTTTGCTGCATGGGATGCTTAACCAACTGAGCCACACTGGCCATGACCTTCCAGTTATTTTTTAACTGCTATGTTTCATATGCATGTAGTAGTGTGTGTGTGCATGTATGTGTGTGTTTGGCCTCTACCACTAGAAATTTATATACAAATACAAATAAACCATTTTTTAAAATTTCCCCTACTCAATATCATACATTACATTACTGTAAACATTTGTCAGAACTACTAAACATTTCAGTATCAATAAATTATTACTAACTGGTCCAGTATTATGTCTTAAGTTTTTACCAAATGTATTATTTACTGTTCTAGTACCTACTCTATGGAATACAATATTACAGTTAGTATTATGTCTGTAGGCTTCTCAATTCAGATTTTCTTTGTTTTTAGTGAGCTTTATACTTTCCAAAAGTACTGGTCCAAAATTTTGTAATGTGTTCCTAAGTTTTTATTTGTCTGATGACAAGCAGAAAAAGATGGTATCTTTTAAAATAACTTCTGTTTTATTTTTTATTATTGTCATTATAAACAATTTATACAGTTGTGTTTGTTTTTCCTGAATTCTGTCATGATATTGTCTGTCCATGGACTTTATTTCCTTTTCTCTATATTTTCCTCCTGTGAAAATATATATACTAGAGGCCTGGTGCACAAAATTTGTGCACTTGGGAGGGGTCCCTCAGACCAGCCTATGCCCTCTCACAGTCTGGGAGCCCTTGGGTGATGTCCGACTGATGGCTGAGGCCAGCTCTCCATAGGGAGCCTGCCTCAGCCATCAGTTGGATATCCTTAGTGCTGCCACAGAGGTGGGAGAGGCTCCCGCCACCGCCACTGTGCTCGCCAGCTGTGAGCCCGGCTTCTGGCTAAGTGGAGCTCCTTCTGTGGGAGCACCCTGACCACCAGGGGGCAGCTCCTGTGTTGAGTGTCTACCCCCTGGTGGTCAGTGCATGTCATAGTGACCAGACATTCCGCCGTCGGGCTGAAACCAGCTCTCCAACATACCCCGACTGGTCCCAGATTGTGAGAGGGCACAGGCCAGGCTGAGGGAGCCCACCAGTGCACGATCAGGGTCAGGGAGGAACATAGGAGGTTGGCCAGCCGGGTAGGGACCATGGGAGGGCTCCAGGGCCTGTCCTGATCAGCCAGACCCCAGCAGCAAGCTAACCTATGGGTCAGAGCGTCTGCTCCCTGGTAGTCAGTGCACGTAATAGCAACTGGCCAACCAGTTGACTGTCTGCCCCCTGGTGGTCAGTGCACATCATAGTGAGCAATTGAACTGCCTTAGCATATCATTAGCATATTATGCTTTGATTGGTTGAATGGCCAACTGGATGACCAGACACTTAACATCTTAGGTTTTTATTATATAGGATATATACTAATATATATATATATATATATATATATATATCCTTTACTCATTTTTAAATTAAAAAAAATTTAAATAATTTTATATTTATAAAAATGTTACAGAGATAATACAGATTTTTGGTACACTGTTACTCCTTTCCCCATGCCACTGACATCTTGCATGCCACTGAGTATAATAAAAATAAGGAACAAACATTGGTATATTCCTGTTAATTAAATTCTAGACTTCACTCAGATTTCAACCAGATTTTCCAGTAATGTCCTCTTTTGCTCCACATATCCAATCTAGTAAAACACACTTCATTTAGTCATCATGTCTCCTCTGGTCTATGACAGTTCCTTAGTATTTTCTGTTGTCTTTTTTTACTTAATGTTATTTCCCAAGGTCTTTGGATCAGATGAATCATTATGTAGGCTGTTTATACATGGAGTTTACTTGAATGTCTCTATGAGGAGGTGTGACATTGTGAGACCATTTTCTGATGTTTAATTGATTTCAAATTATGTGTTTATGCCTGTGTTTTGTTTTAGCAGTTTCAGCTAAGTGAATTATACCTAGAACAATTTTGTTTGTCTTTTCATCACTGCTTCTATACGTGCCATGGTGAATCTCCCTGTTCAATTTCCTAAAGGTACCTTGAACAGATTCTGTATCTTGCAAGTTATTCTATGTTTTTCAAACTTGCTCCAGCCTAATGTTCAATAGTCATTTTCGTTCAAATGTCACTTCCTTCTTTCATTCCTCTGTGAAGACTTCAGCTGGGATCTTGCATGCTGGAGTTGGGAACCATAATACTATTGTCTTGTTCGAAGTTATTTCCTTCTCACTCCCTCTCCAAAATTTAATTGCCTGAGTGTAAAGAGCAAAATAATATGTGACCCTTTACCTATTTTGTAATTTAATGATTTGTGTGTGTGTGTAGTTTTCTCAGGCCAAGAGTGACAGGTCATCAATGCATTTGGAGTGGTTGGTGCTCAAATGCTGATTCTCTCATAAGAAGACCATTTGTTCTCTAGGCAGCTCATTGGTGTTACTGTGCTTAGTTTTCTGCGCTCTCTGCATGTCCTTTGATATTCTTATTCATCTCCTTCTTCTCAGACTCTAACCCAGGGGTGGGCAAACTTTTTGACTCGAGGGCCACAATGGGTTCTTAAACTGGACCGGAGGGCCGGAACAAAAGCATGGATGGAGTGTTTGTGTGAACTAATATAAATTCAAAGTAAACATCATTACATAAAAGGGTACGGTCTTTTTTCTTTTTAGTTTTATTCATTTCAAATGGGCCAGATCCAGCCCGCTGGCCGTAGTTTGCCCACGGCTGCTCTAACCTAAACTCACTTTTTCTTCTGATCTCCTCAGATACTAAGTAGTTCTTTTGAGTGAATATAAGTAGGGTTGCTCAAGTCCTGCAAATATTGACATAAAACTTGGCAATAAATATATGTATATTTGATCTTTATTGCAGAAAGTATTACAGCTATTCCCTTTATTCCCCCATTAAGCCCCTCCACCCTGCTTCTGCCCCCACCCCAGGCCTTCACTGCACTATTATCTGTGCCCATGGGTTATGCATATATGCATACAAGTGCTTTGGTTAATCTCTTCCTGCTCCCCCTCCCCCTTCCCTCTGAGATGTGTCAGTCTGTTCCATGCTTCCATGCCTCTGCAGCTATTTTGTTCATCAGTTTATTTTGTTCATTAGTTTCCACACATGCGTGAGATCATATGATACTTGTCTTTCCCTGACTGGCTTATTTTGCTTACCATAATATTTTTGTAGGTGATGGTGGTAGTTGTCATTTATACCTCTAATGCAGGCACTGAGATTAATCATCAAACCATTGTCTAAGCAGATGTCCACCTGTAATAAGATGGTATTACTCTTATCACCCTTATCGGCCTTTTTTCTCCTTCTACTGCTCACTTATTCTCTTTGTTCTTCTCTTTCTGATGTTACACTCTCATCCCCATAAAGCTGTAGAAAAAAAAGACAGGAAGAAAAAAAAGCTCTGGAATAAGTGTCAGAATTATTAAATTTGGACTGGATGCCATCCTGAAAAATATTGGTGTATTAATACCTAAAGACCGAGATCATGAAAATGAAGCAAGCATATAGTAGTAGAAGTCTTAGTCACAGATTTAAATCTAGCACATATTCGTTTCTGATTCTCTAGTCCATGATTGGGGAAATTCAAGGTCGCACAATATGTTTAATACAACTAGAGGAAACCTATGATGTCTGGTGATACAATTCATATTTAATCTGTAGGGTGCCCTTAAAATTTACATGGTACAAAACAGTGAAAAACTGACAGAGATCAGTATCATAAGAATTATGTTCTGGTCTAAGCATCATGGGTAGAGTCATGCATTATTTAAGGACAGGAATATGTTCTTTGAAATGAATTGTTAGGTGATTTTGTCAATATGGGATCATCATAGGGAGCACCTACACAAACTGAGATGGCATAGCCTACTGCACACCTAGCCACAAACCTGAGACGGCATAGCCTACTACACACCTAGCCACAAACCTGAGATGGCATAGCCTACTACACTCCTAGCCACAAACCTGAGACGGCATAGCCTACTACACACCTAGCCACAAACCTGAGACGGCATAGCCTACTGCACATCTAGCCACAACCTGTACAGTATGAGACTGCACTAAATACTCTAGGCAATTCTACAATGGTAAGTATTTGTGAACCTAGACATCTCTAAACATAGAAAACATACACTAAAAATATAGTATTAAAAATAAAAAGTCATGTTCTTTTAGGGCATTTACCAGGAATAAAGCATGCGGGATTGGCAGTTGCTCCGGGTGAGTCAGAGAGTGAGTAAGGTGAATATAAAGATCTAGGACACCGCTGTACACCACTGTAGACTTTCTAAACACTGTCCCAAGAGCTCTCCTCTTGCTTCCTTCTGACAGGGTCCGAAATAGAGCATCATAGCTGTCAATGCTGCTCCATGAACAGGGAGGTGGGCTGGTGATTGGAAATACCAAGGAGACACTGGCTGGGTAAAGCATGGTCACCATAATAGTGACTGTCAGGAGGGAATAACCGGTGGCCTGAGAATTAGTAGAAATAAAAATCAAGAAGAAGAGATAAAGGAACATAAGGGGCTGTTATGGCAATGTGATTTTGACTCCTACATGTTGGAGCAGTGGTCAGATTAAAGAACCTTGTGGGATTATTTAAAAAGAGAGTATGTTACATGGAGATGGTATAGAACTGAGGACTCAATATGTTAACTCTGGTAAATTTTTTTTGTTCCATTGACCCTATATGGCACAAAGGGCTCTCTCTGGCATTGAATTGATGGAAGAAACAAAACTGACCTGTGCTTTACATAATTACAACCCGAAAAATATTCTCAACGTGCAGGAACAAACTGGCTCCATACTACTAAAGAAAGCTTTTAATAAAATGGCAGTGGTGCTTAATATTTGTGTCCTTGTACAGAACCTTACATCCTCAAGAAAGCATTTATATATTGTTCTTTGAAGACCATCAAGCTAGATCTGTGAGGGCTGTGGCACCCTCTGACGATGTAGCACAGGGGGCAGGCTTTTCTGTGCCGAATCAGGTCCGTAGCCAACTGACTGGAACGTAATCTGCACACTCAAAATTGAGGAGCTGTGAGTGAATGGAGATTTTTTTCCTGAGCCCCACAGATACTGCTCCCATCAGAGGGAAAAAATAATTATTCTCTTTATATCCTTCAGTTTCTTATAGGAAATTCAGCTCCATTAAAATCTTATGGGACCAATATCTAAATGAGGTTCATTGTTAACCTAAACATCATTATGTGGCACATAATTGTAATTAGCATTTCCTTCTTAATAAGCCTAATTACATTTCCCCTCTTCAATTTTTCTCACCTGCCTGTTCCTAGACAAGTATTAAATTCAATTTCTTATCTGAAACAGTAATGAAGTAACAATAATTTTTAAGGTCTTTGACATCAATATCATCACTTATTGAACACTTAAATTTAATGAAGCTCCCATTACACGAATGTACTATGTGTGAATATTATATATGCATAGTGTGTGTATATATATATATATATATATATATATATATGCTCACTTGTTTTCTAATAGCCTCTCATTTATTTTCCTTCTTGCTATAATATTTTGACTTGTTTTGAATATTAATATTGTAGGCAATTTTAATTTATTGGCATTATTACAACTCACACTTTAACATACGCACTTTAGACCTTTAGGCAGAAAGAAATAAACCATGTATAATGGTCCTTGAGATTCAAGATATTCATTACCTCTCTTTTACAGAATCACAGTGCAATATGACAAATGGGCCCTGTGCAAAGAAAACACATATTTGAAATAAACTTTTTTAATTGAATTAGTTAGTTCATGGCTCCAAATGAACCATTTCATGTGAAATATGTTTACAATTACTTTAGCACTCAGTTTCTAATATATCAGCAGTCAAGTAAGTGAGTAAAATAGCATGCTACGGAAAGTATTTAATTATTTTCATTTAATGATACTTCTATAATGGGACCCTGTGGAATCTATCCCGGTTATCTTTGCCAATTGTTATATTGGTCCAAAATGAATACACCGAGAGAGTGAAAGCATTTGGTTTAATTTGCCAGAAGTAGTGGTGAGCCCAACAGATACAAAGATGGAGATACCCGTTGACATATGTGATCTGAGGACAAGTTGGCTGTGGCATCTGTTACACTGTTTCAGCTGATCTGGTTGGCTAAGTGCCTCTTCTGCTGTCACCACTCCATCTGCTTCTCTCATAAAATAAAGTATTTAATTTGATAGGACCAGCTCAGGTAGAAGAGAATCTATCTGTCTCCCCAGTTAGAATCTCCAAACAAAAGTTTCCTTTCTGACCTCAGAGAATCTTGACTATGACTTCTAGGACATTCCTTAAGTCAAATTTGAAATGGAATTATCAGAGACATCTATTCCCAAAATACATAACTGGTTTTCATTCCATTTTACTCTTCCTTGTATAGTCAGGTGTCAAAGAAAAAAACACATTTCAGGCCTGATGATGATGATGATAATGATATGATAATGATAAATGCCTCAATTAACGTTTTTGTCGTTAATGTGCCATTTTGTGCTTCAACTTTAGCATAATTGCAGATACACCCATTAGCCTTCAAAGCAAATGCAATGAAACATGTTCTGTCTAGATTGAATATTAAATTTGGCAAACATTGCTGCAATCAACCAGTTTTCTTAAGTTTTTTTTCACACTACTGAAAAAAATTTTAGAGACAAGACAGGCAGTTTTAGGGAAAAGAGGGGTCCATGGGAGAGGAATGCATAGGTGAGGGCTTGGAGCCACCAAAATGCTTATTTTACTTTTACAGAGGATAGAGAAATGTTATAAGAGGAAGGCATATATTCACAGAGGATAGAGGAATGCTGCAAGATAAGAGGGAGAAAAAGAGGAGGGCACTAGGTGGGCTTTGACCTTTGAAACTGATACTCTGCAGCAGAATGACCAGTGAGGAAAGCACAGGGGTCATAAATTAAGGAAGGGTCCAATTAGAAAGAGTCATGTTCAGACAAAGAGCTACCAGCATATATAAACCAGAAACAAAGGGGCTCAGAATTGGATTTAGATTTTTTCCCCATTTGAGAGAGAGAGAGACAGGGTTTTCCAATTTGAGTACCTCTCCCCAGAGGGTCCCCTTGGGGACCCCTCACCAGGGAGAGTTTGTATATACTTCCAATAAACTTCCACATTTTTACTAAAGAAGCCTTTTAGTCCGCGAGTTTATTCTTCAAACATCATAGGACAAGAACCCATGAGGAGAATCTGCTCCCCGAACTCCACACACCACTATCAGAGCATCTAAATAAATCTACATGGTGTTCAAAGTGCACCACAAACCTAGAGTTCCCTACTTGGGCTAGGACCCTCTCTCGTTCCTAAGACATCCTGATCTTTAGTGTTCCTGATGCTATTAGCAGAATCATATGAGCAGGAGTTTTCTTCAAGTCTTTTTGGTACAAACTCTGACACAGGACAGAGAAATTATATATTTCAGGAATAATGAGCATAAGGTCTCTGCCTACTTTTAATTATTGGAAATTCTTCATCACTTGCAAACCAACTGCTTCTTCTTTTATTTCCACATGCTAGCCCTAATTCCTCCTTCTGAATAAGCAGACTCGAACTTAATTTTCTCGCAAAATTCTTAAATATTTTAATCCAGCCAAAATGTCAATATGTTATTTTTTGAAAGCTTTTGTCTGAAAAATCACAAAAGCATGTATCTCATCTTTCATAGTTCCTACTCTATGGAAACAAGATACAGGATCTCATTTATCTAGAGATATAAAAATGTTTCCTCACTTCAAAACCCACAAGGCCTATTTAAAAATTGCAAGAAGGCAATCTAAAGGTCCTGCATCTAACTGGTTTCATAAGGTATTATAAAAACACATGCAGAAAAACAAATTATTTTTTATTTCATTACATTTAAAAATGTGAAATATTTGATTATTAGGTGGTTGCATTTGCATCAGTCACCTCACCTATCAAGATAAATTATGTTTAGATATTTACAGAGTACAAGAAACACAGAATTTATTCTTGTATTATTATATTTAAATTATTGTATTATTTTCCATACAAGCAACTGTAACCTACTTTTGCTCCATCCTGTATTCATCCACAAAATATAGATTGTCTCAAACTTGATGAAATGACAGAAGCAAATACGTTATTTACATTTTAAAAGACATTGCTTAGATCACAAGAGGTGACTAAATTTTACTAAGTGTAGAGGGTTATATCACCAATTTAATTTTTGTAAGAAATTTACTAACAAACAAAATTTAGAATTAATTGCTCCAAATCATATACATTTAGGTAGTTACAAATGGAATAATAATCACTGAAGATTTTCTAGATTAAATCAGATATAATATCTGCATTATAGTGATAGAAAATCATAAAGTGATTTCATTCTTCATTTTTTAATATGATTATTTTGTGATGTTACTAGAAAACATAATATTTTTGTTGTTAAGAAAATAAGACAAAAGTCCAGAAGTTACTTGTCAACAGTAACTACACAAATATTGTTTCTTAACTTACATTATATTAGTATTGGAAGGTAAATTATTGAGCTCAAAAGAAGAGCCATTTTATCAGCATGCTCTACCTATGAAAATGTTGTACATACTCTAGTTTCTAAATAATCAAATTTCTCATGTTTTCAATAACATATGTAAATTTGGAAAATATGTTCTGTTGATGTGTTGTCTTCATAACTTTTTGACTTAGGAAATTTAAAAGAAAGGGAATTGAAAAAGCAAGATATATATGTGTATAAACATTGAGTGGCCAGATTATTATGACCAACTTTCGTTTGTAGGCAAATTAGCTATAATTTCGAGCTGAAGTTGCTAGAGGGCCAGACCATTATAAATAGGGAAGCAGATTGTTTACCACGACAGTAGAAGTGTGTTTTTTTTTCTGAAGATATGGGTAAACAACGTGATTTAACAGCTTTGAACGTGGGGGAATATATATATATATATACTGATGGCCAGATTATTATGACCACCCCATCAGTACTGTGTTGGGCCACCTTTTGCCTTTAATACTGCGGCAAATCTTCTTGGCATTGACTCCACGAGATGTTGAAAGGTGATGCGAGGAAACTGACACCATGCCTGATGAATAGCACTGTCCAGTTCTGTGAGATTTGATGGTTGTGGAACCAGCTGCCTGATGGCTCTTTTAACTTCATCCCACAAATGCCCAATTGGATTGAGATCTGGTGATTGTGGGGCCACCTAAGCAAGGTAAAGTCTCCCTCATGTTCTTGAAACCACTCCTGCACTATACAATCTCTGTGGCATGGTGCATTGTCTTGTTGGAAGAAGCCATCTCCATTGGGATACGCCATCAACATGATAGGATGAACTTGATCAACAATGATACTTAGGTATGTTGTGCTATTCAGACGTTGTTCCACACGAATTAAAGGGCCCAAATCATGACAGGAAAACATGCCCCAAACCATAACACTGCCCCCACCAGCTTGAAGGGTTGTACTCATGCATGTGGGGTGCATGTTTTCATGCTGTTTCCACCAAATTCTCACTCTGCCATCTGCATGATGCAACTGAAAACGTGATTCATCGGACCACATGACTTTTTTTCAATGCTCAACTGTCCAATTCTTGTGCTCCTGTGTGAACTGGAGACATTTTATCTTGGTAACTGCAGACAGCAAAGGTGTTCAAATAGGCCTTTGGCTTTCATATCCCATACAATGCAGTGTATGGCTAATTTGCCTACAAATGTCAGGTGGTCATAATAATCTGGCCACTCATAATAATATGTATCCCACATTCAAAGGCTGTTAAATTGCATTGTTTATCCATATCTTCAGAAAAAATCACTTCTACTGTCGTGGTAAACAACCTGCTTCCCTATTTATAATGGTCTGGCCCTCTAGCAACTTCAGAGCAAATATAGCTAATTTGTCTACAAATGTCAGGTGGTCATAATAATCTGGCCATTCAGTATACATGTATATATATGTATATGCATATGTGTATAAGTAGATAAGAATACATAGATGTCTATATACATATAAATGTTCATCCTATTTATAAATATAAGCAGAATTTTAGTCTAAATATCTGAACACACATTCTTAGTCATATAAAATATACCATCTTTCATGGGCTACAAAGGTAGGCATTAGCTATGTGTTTCATATGTTATGATTGTTTCGGTAGGGTGAGATTGTTTCTGTTTCAGATCTTGTGATATTTGAGGAGTGAGAAGTAAAAATGAGAGAGAGAGAGAGAGAGAGAAATGGATTTGTATGTGAACCCTATCTTCTCCATACATACTCTTCAGATCACATAAGGGGATTTGCATTATATCAGAAGAGATACTACCTGGGCAGAGATGGGAGGAGTAGTGACTGATTCTACTCTCTAGGTGGGAAAAAGGGAAGTAGAGACCTTGACAATTTTCAAATAGTAATCTGGGACACTGATATCACCAGAGAACCTTGGCATCTCAATGTACTTAGACACAAGGAATTATAAGGCTTTAAGAACCTGTGGGTTTAGAAATGAGAATGAATGCATTAGCAACAGGGCCTACATTGGCATCTATATATATAAAAGCCTAATATGCAAAGTGTTCCCTCGGGAGTTTGAATGGGAGACCTGGAATTCAATCGCTTGGCTATGATGTGCACTGACCACCAGGGGGTGGTGCGGAATAGAGGCAGGCCCCGGCCAGCAGCAGAGGAAAGGAGGCCCCGGCTGGTGGCTGGAAGGCCCTGATCAGCCCTGATCACTGGCTAGGCTTAGGGACCCTACCTGTGCACGGATTTCATGCATTAGGCCTCTAGTGCCTGTAATAAAAATGCTGAAGGAAAACTAGTGGGTTATTAGAGACAAATGGAAAAGTTGGCAGGATTTAAGGTTTGATTCACCTAGAATGCATGCAAGGTTGATGTTGGTAGGCATATCAGAGAATATGCCAGGTTATTACTATTGTTTTGATGTGATTGTTATTAATAGCAACTATTTTTAGTGTCAGAATATTCCAGTTTGAACAACAAATCAAATGGCCACCATAAGTAGTAGGTATTCCCCAAGTGCTTTGCCACAGAAATGATAAAAGTAGTGGGAGGAAATGGATGCTGAAGCATTACACAATTTTATCTATGGATGCTAAACACTATTTAAAAGGGCTATCAAGAATAATGTATCAGACAATTTTTGAACCTTATAGAATAGAAAGTTACTTTTTCAGACCAGATTAATTATAGATCAGCTACAGAAAAGTATGCTTCCAGGTATATCAGCATAGTAGTGGGAAATAAGTTTTGCAATTCCTCTGCATTTCACAATTTATAAGGTTTAAATATAACAGTAGAAAATTGTATTTTTAGAGGCTTTGAAATGTGTATAAGGAACTGAAAAGCATTTTTCACAAAGTAATTTCAAAAATATCTGCTTTCTATTAGGAAACATAATAAATACTAGGTACATTTATTTTCTTACTTATCATTTCCCTGATACTGGCTTTATGGCTTCTGGAACAACTGTCTTCTTTGTGCTATTACTACAAAGAAATAATCCTATATAATAAAAACCTAATATGCAAATAGACCAAACAGTGGAATGACCTGTGGAACGACAGGTTGCTATGGTGCACACTGAACACCAGGGGGCAGATGCTCAATGCTGGAGCTGCCCCCAGCCCACATGCCCCAGGCCAGCCAAGGCAGGTGCCAGTGGGTTCCCCTTAATTGCCCTGCCAGTTGCCCTGGCGACTGGCAGTGGTAGCAGAGGGATGGCGAGCGGTCAACACCAGGCTGGCCAAGGTGGGTGCCAGCAGGGGACTCCCGATTGCCCCACGAGTCACCCCATAGACCGGTTCTGATTGCTGGCCAGGCCTAGGGACCCTACCCGTGCACGAATTTTGTGCACTGGGCCTCTAGTTTTATATAATAAAGTGCTAATATGCTAATTAGACTGAACAGCAGAACGACCATCCAGATGACCATCTGGAATACCTTCCGGATGAAGCCGGGGTTAAAAGGGCCAATGCAGCCGGGGCTGAGAGGGCCAAGCCCCTTGCACAAGTTTCGTGCATCGGGCCTCTAGTATATTATATTTTTATATTGCTAAATTTAGTTGTTTACAAAAAGAGTTCACATTTCAACCTTAACTAAAGTTGAAGAAAAATAATTTTTGTTTTAAATATATATATATATATATATACATATTAAACACTTAATTAATTAATTTTGAAGAAAAAACTGACACAAACACAAATTACAGAGGAAACTAAAGTGCATTAAAGTGTTCCACCACTCTTTTAAGAAAAAAGTGTTTTGTTCAAATATAGAAGACAATAAATTTATCTAAATCTGTGATAATCTGAAATGTTTTGCAAAGTTGTATTAGAATTATGCTTTTGGAATTATTAAACTCATATTAATGTTTCTAAGCTATTATATTTTCAGTGTCATTTTTGCCAGAAAAGAAAGAAAAAAAAAAAAACAGGAGAAAAAGCAAGTCCTTTCACTTTCATGTTTAACTTTAAACAAACAAGAATCAGGAAGATCATTTGTTAGATTAAGATAAATGTTAGAATGCCCTTGATAAAATGGCTAATAGTATATTAGCTGAAGAAAGTCAACATATAATACGGTCAAAGTGTGTGTGTGTGTATGTGTATATTCACTTCACTGGAAAAAAAGTGCCATTTATAATTTATATCCAAGCACATAAATAAGGCAGGTAAAATGATATAATTTTAAACACAAGTTTAGGATTAATATTGTTCAAATATCTTTGGTACCTAACGTAATATGCAGATTCAATGCAATCCCTATTACAATATCAATTACATTCTTTTGAGAATTTAAAAAAACCCCACTAATCCTAAAATTAATGTGGAACCACAAAAGACCACAAAAGCAAAACAAACAAACACCTGAGAAAAAACAAAATTGGAGATATGATGTCCTTAAACTATACTACAAATCTACAATAATCAAAACATTATGGTACTGGCACACAAACTAATATATAGCTCAATGGAATGCAATAAAGAACCCAGAAATAAGTCCTCACTTACATAATCCATTAGTCTACAGCAGAGGAGGCAAAACATACAATGGAATAAAGGCAGCCTCTTCAATAAGTGGTGTTGGCAAAACTGAACAGTTACATTAAAAAAATTAAATTGACCACTTTTTTATACCATATAGACAAATAAACTCAAAATGGATTAGAGACTTAAATGTTAGATCTGAAACCATAAAAATCCTAAAAGAAAACCTAGACAGTAAAATCTCTAGAATTTCTCTTAGTAATATTTTTTTCTGATATATTTCCTTGGACAAGGGAAACAAAAAATAATCAAATGAGATTACATCAAACTAAAAAGTTTTTGCACAGCAAAGGAAACTATCAATGAAATGAAAAGACAACCTACTGAATGGAATAAAATATTGACCAATGATACATCAGATAAGGGGTTAATATCCAAAATATATAAGAAACTCATACAACTTAACACCAAAAATTCCAAACAAGAAAATTTAAAAATGGGCAGAGAATCTGAGTAAATATTTCTCGGAAAAGGACATACGGGTGGCCAGAAGACATGTGAAAAGATGCTCGGCATCACAAATCATCAGAAAAATTAAAATTAGAAAAACAATGAGAGATCTATCACCTCACATCTGTCAAAATGGCTTTTATCAGTAAATTGATAAATAAGTGCTGATGAGGATGTGGAGAAAATGGAACTCTTGGATACTGTTGGTGGGAATGTAAATTAGTGCAACCACTATGGAAAATGGTATAAAGATTCCTCAAAAATAGAGTTGCCATTCAGTCCAGCAATTTCACTTTTTGGTATTATCCAAAGAAAACAAAAATGTTAATTTAAATATACATATACATACCTATGTTCATTGCAACATTACTAGTAATAGCTAAGATATAGAAGCAACACAGATATCCATTAATAGATGAAAGGATAATGAAGATATAATACACACACACACACAAATGGAATATTATTCAGCAATAAAAAGAATAAAATCTTGCCATTTGTAACAACATGGACAGACCTATGAGGTATTATGCTAAATAAAATAAATCAGAGAAAGACAAATACCACATGATCTCATTTATATGTGCAATAAAATATAAATAAATAAATAAATAAATAAATAAACAAACCAAAACAGAAACATACCTATACATATAAGGAACAAGCTGATTATTACCAAAGGGATGATGTGGAAAATTAGATAGATAGATGATAGATAGATAGATAGATAGATAGATAGATAGATAGATAGATGATAGACAGATAGATATAGATGATATAGACATAGATATAGCTATAGATTAGATATAGATGATATAGATATAGATAGATACAGATATACATGTACATGTACATGTACATGTACATGTACATATACATATACATATACATATACATATACATATACATATACATATGCTAGAGGCCTGGTACATGAAATTCGTGCAGGACAGGGGGTTGTCCCTCAGCCCGGCCTGCACCCTCTCCAATCTGGGACCCCTTGGGAGATGTCTGACTGCCGGTTAAGGCCCGATCCCTGTGGGATAGGACCATAACCGGCAGTTGGGCATCCCTCTCACAATCTGGGACTGCTGGCTCCTAACTGCTTGCCTGCCTGCCTCCCTGATTGCTCTAACCGCTTCTGCCTGGTAGCCTGATCACCCCTAACTGCCCTCCCCTGCTGGCCTGGTCCATCCCAATTGCCTTCCCCTGCCGGCCTGGTTGCCCCTAATTGCCCTCCCCTGCAGGCCTGGTTGCCCTCAACTGCCCTCCCCTGCTGGCCTGTTCGCTCCCAACTGCCCTCACCTGCTGGCCTGATCACCCACAACTTCCCTCCCCTGCCGACCAGCTTGTGGCGGCCATCTTGTGATGACATCGCACTTGGGTGTTACCCGAGGGCATGATGCCACCTAGGTTTTTATTATATAGGATAAATATGCTTATATAGATATAGATATATAGATATAGATATAGATATTGATACAGATATATTCATCTGAGCTTACTTAAAAATTTTAAAACCTTTTGGGGTCAAAAACATTTCTACCATCATCATAGTGTAAACAAAAGTCTTGACATTTCCTGGCCAGTCTGACTCAGTGGTTGAGCATTGACCTATGAACCAGGAGTTCACGGTTCGATTCCTGGTCAGGGAACATGCCAGGTTTGCAGGCTCATTTTGGGGTCAAAAACATTTCTACCATCATCATAGTGTAAACAAAAATCTTGACATTTCCTGGCCAGTGTGACTCAGTGGTTTAATAAAAACATTTAAAAAACATCTAGACATTTAGGTCTCTTTCTTCAATCCTGAAGCTACAGATTTTTATTAAACTGGCATATGCAGGAGGCAGCCAATTAATGATTGTCATCATTGTTGCTTCTAACTCTCTTTCCCTATCTTTTTCTTTCTGAAATTAATAAAAACCTCTGAACATATCTGGGCATACTAGCATACATATGCAAACACTATCCTTTCTATGCAGCTCATTAAATTTTACTATTTTTGATTAGCTATTATATTCTCTGAGGTATATAATGCTTTTAAATGCCAGAAATAGTACTGTTGAAGACCATTTCGATTAGAAATAATAATTAATATTGTTATTGTGCTCAACTTAAAAATTTGGAATCCCAAAGTTGTTACTTTTCTCCCAAGAAAGTGTTTGAAACACAATTGATGGTACTTCCATCACCCACCTCCACATATTAAAATAGCTCTGAATTCACAGAAACAGAGAACAGATTGGTGCTTGCCAGAGAGGTCAGAGGTGGGGGTCTGGGGAAAATAGGTGAAGATGGTAACAATTTATAAATTTCCAGTTATAATATAAATAAATTATAGACAACACAAGTTTTTATTGGACAGGTATATATTTTTATTTTTATTAAATTTATTGGAGTGACATTGGTTAATACAATTATATAGCTTTCTCACAGACAGGGACAACAGCATGGTGATTGCAAGGGGGGAAGGAAAGTAGGGAAGAGGATAAAGAGGTGATAAATGGTGAGAGAAGGAGACTTGATTTTGGTGATGAACACACAATGCAATGTACAGATGATGTATTATAGAATTTCACACTTGAAAAGTATATTTTGTAATTTCATTATCTTATCAACACTGGATTGTGTCTTGAAATTATTATGTTGTAAGTGAATATTTTCTACCCAACATAGACTTGCTAAAAAATTCCATAGATGTTTACAACTGTTTACAATCTGTTTTTCAATATCACATGTTTTCAAACCCATTGTTAAAAATAGACTAGCATTAGAAAATTAAACAGAACACTGCACAATAGTCATATCTAAACAACTGATAAACATTGAAAAGTTGGGCTATATCATTAGCCATTATTAACATGCAAATTAAACCCAAACATTTTATCATCATATATAAAATAATGGACTACAAATGTTAGATACATTAAGTTCTGGTGAGTGTGTCACAACCAAAACTCTTATATATGGTATTGGTACATTCATGTTTGCAGAATTTTTGGCTGCATATACTAAAACTAGAGGCCTGTTGCAGGAAGATTCCTGCAAGAATAGGGCTTCCTGTGGCTGGAGCAAAGCAGAGAAAGGAGCGAAACCCGCTGAGGCGGGCTTTGCTCCTGTCTCTGCCACCCGGCTTGTTTCGCTCCCGCCTCCCTCCGCCTCCCGGCTTGTTTCATTCCCGCTTCCCTCCGCTGCCTGGCTTGTTTAGCTCCCCTCTCTGCCGCCCGGCTTGTTTCGCTCCCGCCTCCCTCCGCCACTGCCTGGCTTGTTTTGTTCCCACCTCCCTCCACCGCCAGGCTTGTTTCGCTCCTGCCTCCCTCTGCCGCCCGGCTTGTTTCGCTCCTGCCTCCCTCTGCCGCTGCCTGGCTTGTTTCGTTCCCGCCTCCCTCCGCCGCCCAGCTTGTTTTCCGCTGCCTGGTTTGCTTCGCTGCCAGCCGGTATATGCAAATTAACCCAACCAAGTTATAGTCACTCTGATTGGCTGATGGGCGTAGCGAAGGTACGGTCAATTAGCATCTTTGTCTTTTATTAGTGTAGATGGGAAATGGGTATGCTCTGTGATTTAGCATTCTACTCTTAAGACTATAAACCCTCCAATATGAATACAGATTTTCTCCAAAACACATGTATCATAAACTTCTATCAGCACTGTTCATAACGGCACCAAATGTCCATCATTATAATGATAAGTAATTTGTAGTATGTTTATACAATGGAATACTATACAGCTATGACAAAGATTAATCTACATCTGTACAAAAATGTGAGTATAACTTACAAATATAATATTGTGGGAAACACTCAGAAACCAAGGAGCAAAAAAATGTATGATTTCATTTTTGTAATATAGAAAATTGGGTAAACTAATATATGGTATAAAAAGGACAGAGATTTTTCTTCGAGTTGAGTGACTGGAAGGAAGCGCAAAGGGTCATCAGGTACTCAATTTGTTGGTCTGAATACTTGACATATACATGAGAACGAATATATTATTTCTATCATTTCTCCGCCTTTCGGCTAAGATCAAGTGTAGTATCTGTTATTATCAGTTTAATATATTATTTCTATTTTTTCAATATTTAACTTGTGATGATTTTATGATTTGATACAATTATTCAATGTTTTACAGATAAAGTGTTTATATAATTATGATGCTCTTATGTTGAGTAATTAAAATGAATATATTAAAACAAAAATAATACAAATAAATCATGTAAAATTGGTAAGCTCTAAGTCAAGTTTTCTCGAGTGCTTCAATTTAGTACCTGACATAATTTACCTGCAAGGTATTCAAATGGTCTTTGATCCAGATAAAATTAGTTATATTATATTACATAAATAAATTTCCTTAATGCACACAGACTTCAAATATCCTTGCGGTTATATCAAACACATCATAGTGTTTTAAAATAAGGCTTTTACTCCTTATAACCACAACTTTAAATCTTTGTGGTATTCAGTACATATGGACTGTAATATTCCTTATGTAAATGTTGATGAGGCTACAAAAGCCATTTTAGTGAAAATGGTTCCATCATGTATATTGCCTGTAATGTAAATTACATTATTTTATTTTTAAGGTTAAAATACCTAAAATATTATCAGAGATAACCTGAAGGAGAAGCAGAATGGGTTTTATCATCATAAAATGATAAAATTTGTAGCAAAATATTTCACTATACTAGAGAATACCCCAACAGATGGGAAAAGCTAATCCTGCATTTATGGTGGATATCAGAAGTCACTCTCAGAAGTATTATTAACAAAATTTAGCTCTTCTGATGTCTGGCAAAGTCATGTTTTGCTAAAAGCCAATCAATTAAGGAATCATTTGCCTTTGGTTTTCAACATTCTAAAATAGTAAGTAAATTAACAGAAGAAACTGTTCAAATCTGGCCAGACAATAGGAAGACAAATAAAATTGGTAATATCTCTTGAGCAAAGAGGTCTGTCTGTTAGAATGTAGAGACTAGGCTAGAAAAGATGTCCAAAATTACGCACTGAGGATGCATTTATATTCCTAAGGTGAATAATTTTCTCCTTATGATCATCTAATCTAGCTCTGATCTTTTTTTAGAGGAAAAATGCAGCTCTCACCTTAATATCCAAATCCTTATTTCTAAATTTTAAGAAAATTTGTGTTGTAACAAGAGACTGATTTTTGTTTCGTTTCACTCTAAATTTATCTTATTTTTTAATATATTTAGTTTTATGTAAATTCTGACTATTTTCATACTAAAATGAACCAAGTTCTTACTTCCTTATATCTAGCCTTACATTTATGATGTTATTTTTTTTACAAATGGCTTAAGTGGTTTCTCAATGTCTTCCTATGTACACTCTTTTTATTGCACTGTTGAAAGAACCATTTAAGCATATATTAAGTTTAAGAAAAATCATTTAGTTCCTGGGTAGTAAAGGGTTTAAGAACATGAGCCTGAACCTAGACTCTAGTTATGATTCTGGCCTGATCCTTATTAGCTTAGTTATCTCAGGTAAAGTATTGAACCTCTTTGCTTAGAGACTTCAGGTAAAGTATTGAACCTCTCTGTAAATGAGGTTATGGGATAATGATTAAATAAGTCAACCCATGGAAAATACAAACAGCAGAGGAAGGCATGTAAATTGTCAATTAATGAGAGTGAAAACGAAAATATAAAAAATGAAACCCAAAATATAGTCGGATCCGAGCTATTTGTCTCATAAAACCGAAGAATGGATTCACGGACAAAATGGTGGGAAGAAAACAAAATTTATTGGTGTGGGGGAAGCTTGGAATGGATATATGGACTTCCTGTTGCAAGAGAAGGGGGCCCAAAATGGGTTACCACTTAAGCTATTTGTCTAGGGCAGTGGTTCTCAACCTTCCTAATGCTGCGACCCTTTAATACAGTTCCTCATGTTGTGGTGACCCCCAACCATAAAATTATTTTTGTTGCTACTTCATAACTGTAATTTTGCTACTGTTATGAATCATAATGTAAATATCTGATATGCAGGATGTCTTTTCATTGTTACAAATTGAACATAATTAAAGCATGGTGATTAATCACAAAAACAAATATGTAATTATATATGGATTTTCCGATGGTCTTAGGTGACCCCTGTGAAAGGGTCATTCGACCCCCAAAGGGGTCACGACCCACAGGTTGAGAACTGCTGGTCTAGGGGATATTAATATACTCTGCTAGCTTCTGATTGGTCTCTTTAAAGAATTCAGCAATATCCAATTGTATCAAAGTTCAAGTTCCCCTCTATGGGAGTACCTGGTTGAGGACTGCCACTTCAGATCCAAGGTAACATCACTGTTACTGCCTGACCAGGTCAAGGGTCAAGTTTACCCTGCCCAGCTGGGTTCCTGTCTAGCTAGTTCTAGGTCTTTTATTTACTTCCATGTCTGACTTTCCTTCCTCCTACCTCCATGTAGTCTCTGTCCCCTACTGCCTACCTATCCCTATTTTTCTATCTCAATGGGTATTATTATTTTTATATTTATATATGTTTTGGTCTGTCTCTAAGTATAATTGCCTCCATAATCTATATTTTACAGCTTGTCACTGTGTTATGTTTCCTACTAATTTCTTCTAGAAATAACCTCATAAACTCTCCCTGAATTACTGCAGTAATCTTCCAAATATTAGCCCTTTATTTGATCAATCAGTTGAACAGTGATGTTATATTAATGTTTAAAGAAATATTTCCCAAAATATATTCAATTAAATCTAGGTCTTTTTTTATCATGGGAGAAAATGTTATGTAGTATAAATTTAGAGAGCACATTATTTTATACTAGAGGCCCAGTGCATGAAATTTGTGCACGGGAGGGGGTGTTCCTCAGCCTGGCCTGAACCCTCTCTAAACTGGGACCCTTTGGGGGATGTTTGACTGCCGGTTTAGGACAGTTGGACATCCCTCTCACAATCCGGGACTTCTGGCTCCTAACTGCTTGCCTACCTGCCTGCCTGATTGCCCCTAACCACTCCCCTGCCAGCCTGATTGACACCTAACTGCTTCCCTGCCAGCCCGATTGCCCCCAACTGCCCTCCCCTGCCAGCCTGGTCACACCCAATTGCCCTCCCCTGACAGCCTGATCACCCCCAACTGCCCCCTTGCCATCCTGGTCGTCCCACGCAGCCTGCTGTTCAGTCATTTGGTCATCCCTCAGTAACCCCCCTGCCAGCCTTGTCACCCCAAGCAGCCTGCTATTTGGTCATTACTGCTACTGTGATGGTGTCCTGGACAATTTGCATATTCCTCTATTATTAGTATAGACGGTTTCCTTGGACTACCATGTGAATATTAGCAAAATGCAGCTCTTGGAGAGTATTGCAGTGAAACTGTTTATCTCATAATTTCACAAGTTTGTTTAGCACAAAATATTTTTTATTCAATTGAAATATATCATTACTCTTATTAACTACTGTTCTGAGGAATGTGTTATAAAAACGTTGCAATTACTATACCTTAAATTAATAATTTTATTTCAGAGTATAGGTAGGGATTTCTAACATATTCATGAGATTATATGTTAATTGGGTTACTGCAAGAATCCATAAATACAAATGAGTATCAGATATTGTCTGTGTAACTAAGTAGAAAATAACTGGCATATATAAACGAAATTTCAAATAAATATATCTACTTTTATTAATAATATACCAATCATAATGTGCTACTTAATATATAATGTTTTAATGTTACAAAAAACATAATTAAAATCATTTGAAACTCCATTATATATATACACTGAGTGGCCAGATTATTATGACCACCTGATATTTGCAGGCAAATTAGCTATAATTTCCCGCTGAAGTTGCTAGAGGGCCAGATCATTATAAACATCTGAATAGCACAACATACCTAAGTATCGTTGCTGATCAAGTTCATCCTATCATGTTGATGGCGTATCCCAATGGAGATGGCTTCTTCCAACAAGACAATGCACCATGCTCATATTGTGCAGGAGTGTTTTCAAGAACATGAGGGAGACTTCACCTTGCTTAGGTGGCCCCCACAATCACCAGATCTCAATCCAATTGGGCATTTGTGGGACAAAGTTAAAAGAGCCATCAGGCAGCTGGTTCCACAACCATCAAATCTCACAGAACTGGACAGTGCTATTCACCAGGCATGGTGTCAGATTCCTCGCATCACCTTTCAACATCTCGTGGAGTCAATGCCAAGAAGAATAGCCACAGTATTGAAGGCAAAAGGTGGCCCAATGAAGTACTAATGGGGTGGTCATAATAATCTGGCAGGTCATAATAATCTGGCCACTCAGTGTGTGTGTGTGTGTGTGTGTGTGTGTATATATAGATATAGATATAATTTCATTGTTATAAACAGACAATGAAAAAACTATTTAGGAGGAGAATAGAGACAAGTTTTGAAAATCAGCTAAACATGATCTAAAGCTGTTCCTTCATCAAACCACAACAGGACCCACTAATTATGACCATAGACAAATCATTTAACAAATTTGAAACCTCACTCATAAGACTCTCATAATCACGAAGTTTGGTAACATTGATGAAAATTTACTAGTATCCAGAGTCCATAGCATCAAATACATAATAAAAGACTAGATCTTTTATACTCCCTTTTAGCTTCCCAAGTGTAATTTTGTCAAGGTATGGACTTGTCTATTTCATCTCTACATTCATTGCATATATAGTTCATTAAAGTGAACTGATTATAACATTAAAATAGCAGTGTTACATAACATTATTAACATGGAAAAATAGGTAGCCAATAATCATGAAACTAAATGTATGTTTATAAAATTCTAATTTTATTACTTAAATAAAAAAAAATATTTGTTCTATTTACTTTGTGCATCAATAAATATTTTTCTACTTCATTTGCATAGGCACTTATCAAAAGTTTGTTCCGTAGATGAAATCTATCTTAGAAAAGAAAGCAAAAAGCAAAGGATGGCTCAATTAGAGTAAAACAAACAAATAAATAAAAACCTCCTCCAAATCGGGACCTTTGTTTTGTTTCTGGATGTATCCCACGCATTGGAAGAGTGCCTAGCACAAAGTAGACACTTGATTAATATTTCTTTAATTAAATAATTTATTTAGGCTTCAAGTCCTAAGTCTTATGTGACATGAAGATTTATCAGAAAAATATTATATTAGCATTCCTAGGGTATCATCACACAGGTAACTAAACTATAGCTTAATTTCCAAAAGAAAAGCAACCTACTTTCCTTGCATTCATAGCACATAGAAATGCTGTGTTTTGGATACTAAAGCTTACCTGAACTTCTAACACTGAATATGTTTTGGTTCTCCTATTGAAATAGACATCACAGGGATAACCAACATAAAACTCAGATCCATTAATGCATTATATAATTTTGCTGATCACCCAAAATTATATTTACTTTTATAGAATAATTTTGGGAAAATATTGCAATTAATCATCCTTATTCATAGATTTGTGAATATTTACATATTGCCTTTTACCTGAAGAAAATATGTTTTTCTATGCTTTGTTTTATCCCTAGGCACACTCTATAATCCTGGAAAACATCAAAGAACGACTTAATAAAGAATTGTAATATAAACTAACTATTTTTATACTTGTTTATCTAATAGACTTGCTATGTGTTTGCTATATTTTAGCTTTAATCAATATGTAAATTTTGTGAGGAAATTTTAAACCAAAGTCTATATCAAGGCTATTTTTGTTAAAGCACACGTCAACTATATTAAAGATGAAGCCGCTTACAGAGTGAAAACCCGGGTACTACAGAAGGAAAACATGTTCTCCAGCTGGGCTAACAGCAATGAGAAACTTTTTTGGGGTTTAGTAATGACACTTGAATATTGCCTGACAGTCGGATGGCCTTGGAGACCAGCAGCCTTGACAGGCCCTCTGAGATCTGTCAATCAGAGATGAGTGGACACAGTTAAGATCTAAGGGCCATGAGAATAAAGGAAACAAAGTAGAGAGCCTTGTCTCAAGAAGACAAAGGTTTCTGAAATACATACATCGGTAAGAGAAGCAGCAGTGGATTAGTATAAAAATTGCCTCATAATAAAGGCAGAAATCACAAACTAGATTATTAAATGCTCCCAGTGTGTAGAAAGTTGTCTACCTCCTCAGGAGAATTTTAGTGTTTAAAATTCATCAGATTGATTTTCTAAAGAGGAAGATGGTTTTTATTTCTATGATGAAAAGTTATTAGGCTTTTGCATCCACTTTTAAAACAATTGTTCTTTTCCATTTTACCACTTCAGATCACTGAAATCAGTGGCTTTGAAAGGTAATTATATTTAAAAAAAAATTTCTCTCCATATCTCACAGCAAAAAAAAGCTCATTTTGAAATGCAATCAGTGTTCAAATGAATTTTTTCCACATGCTCCATCAGAGCTAAATACTTAAATCCACCCTTATTTGATGAAGTGTTGTTTTTATTTTTTTTCTGTTTAAATCTTCATTAAAATATCCAGATAAATTAGAAATTTAATTTGAGTGCTTATCAAATTATATCAAGTAAAACTGGCCACAAACTTAATAGAGTTTATAAATTTATACAATCTGGAAGTCTTACTTCTTACTAAAAATCTTCCATGGAAAATGTCACGAAAATAGAATGTATAGAGAAAAATTGTTTGCTTTTACTTATTTGTAAGCTCTGAATACTAATGGTGAACTCAAAATGTATAGTAATTAAGTCAACTATGTTCAGATTTATAAATAATTGTTTTAAAAACTTAAATATCTATTTAAAATATTATAAACTTACAAGAAGTCTTTTGAGATAAATGTGAAACATCAATATTAACACACAAACTCCTAAAACTTAAGTACAGTACTTAATAGAAGAATCAGAAAATAATGAACATATTAGTATTTTAGCAACTTTACCTATTAAAAAAATTAACCCACTTGCAAATAAAAAGTGTAAAAATAGTACTGACACATCATTTTTCTATTAACCATATACATTAACCTATTTAATATTTTTATAATCCTGAGATACCCCTTTGTCTTAGAATTGACAATTTTTAGTCTTGCTTTCTATATTCTTGGAAGCCTTATGATGATTTATTTTGTAGTGAATACAAAAATATATAATTTCAATAAAGAAAACCTAGTATTTAAAATTAAACAGCAATTACAACAATAAAATCTATCCAAATCTTACCAATCAGTTGAAATAACTTTAAAAATTTAATGTTGTTTTCCAGCAGTCAGTCATTACTTGCATTCTTGGGCATGTACTACCCGTAATCATGGTATCAACTGTTGTTCCTCAGTCTCTTATTCCTTCTCTTTTAACCTTGGTACCCCATCACTGTGGATGCTTTCAGGTATCTCTTTTTTTTCACTTACTCTTATTCCTAGTGGCATTATCAAACTTCATTTCTACCAGCTATACTCATAGAAGTACGGTGTATTAAGCCAACACTGTTCCTAACCACACGCATACTAATTGACAGGGCTGGTGAAAAACACGCAATGATAGTAACTGTTCTCACTTTAAAATAATGGTCATAAGCCTTAAATAGATTCTTTTGGGGGGGGCGGGGGTAGCTTATTTTTTACAGTTACATTTTATTTATTTTTTTTAAATTGAATTTATTGGGGTGACATTGATTCCCAAAACCATACAGGTTTCAAGTGTGCAACTCAATAAAACATCATCTACACACTGCATCATGTACCCATCACAAAAGCAGGCTAGATTTGTCCACATTTTCCCCACTTTTTCTCATCTCTGCCTATCCCACACCCCTCTTCCCACACTGTTATCTGTGTCTACGTGTTATGTATATCTTTTTTGTGTGTGGCTAATCTATTCACCTTCTTTCATCCAGTCTGCGTCCCCTCTCCATTCTGAGAGCTGTCAGTCTGTTCAATGTATCCATGCCAATGTTTCTACCAAATAGATTTTTAATAGACCAGAGTGATCATGAAACTACCCACCATCCACACACTTGTGCTATCCTAAAACATATTACAATTTCTCCCAAAATTTCACTTTCACCCAGTGGTATTTATTTCTGCCTCATTGAGAAAAATCAATCAAAAAAACCCTTTCAAAATCTCAATCAACCATCAATGTCTCCCAAAGTCACTAATAATAATTTTTAATAAATTGTAGCATTCTTAATCATTTATTTTTCATTGCCTTACCCTATAATTGTTTTCTCTTCCATAACATTTTCATCGCTTTCTCTTATAAGGAATAGCTTGCTTACTTATAATGAATAGTAATTTGTTGTTTATCCCGATCTGCTCTATCTCTCCAGTGCCTAGAATAGTGCCTAGCTCATCACAGACGCTCAATAAGTATTTGTTGAAGTAATCATTTTATAAATGACTTCTATATCTGCACTTTCATACCTAACTTATGTTCTAATTCTGAAGCCCTCTTATGAATAATCCACTAGCTGGGAATGTAAACTGATTTATATGCTCATCAATTTACTTTATTATTTATATATCATTCATTGAGTTACTAATTATTTATTATCAATAGAAAGTTACAGCAAATAATTATGGTTATAATTGGCATTGAAGTCTTCATCATTTATTTATATTTATTCATGAATAAATTGATAAGGAGTCAGGCCTTTTTTTAAAATTTGATTTTATTAATTGGAGCCCTATGTGAACTTTCTAACCCATTCCAAGGTGTTTTACCAATGAGTTCCTCCTTCATTTGCCTTAAGTAAGAGTCAGGCAGTTTTCAGTTGTATCATTTTGCAATGTTTTCTGCCATCTAGAAAGTCATTTATTTTTTAATATGTTTTTATGGATTTTTTAGAGACAGAGAAAAGGAGAGAGAGATAGAAATATCCGTGAGAGAGAAATATTGATGGGCTGCCTCCGGCATACTCCCTACTGGGGATTGAGGCAGGAACTTGGGTAGGTGCCCTGACCAGGAATCGAACTGGTGACCTCTTGGTGCATGGGACAACACTCAATCCACTGAGGCACACTGGCCAGGGGAGAGTCATAATTTTTCAACATTTTCTCACCTACCTTCACCGATTGCCTATTCCATTCTTTAAGTTACATAGTGTTTGTTGTTTTTTTCAATACCTTTTCCCCTAAATCAGTCATCAGCAAACTGCGGCTCGCGAGCCACATGCGGCTCTTTGGCCCCTTGAGTGTGGCTCTTCCACAAAATACCGACTTCTGTGCATGGGCCATGAAGTTTCAATCACACTGTATGCGCGCGCCCGCACGTGGTATTTTGTGGAAGAGCCACACTCAAGGGGCCAAAAAGCCGCATATGACTCGCGAGCCTCAGTTTGCTGACCACTGCCCTAAATTATCTTTAAAGCATTCTGAAATAGGGATTCGTCCAGAATATTATGACTTTTGCCTAGTTTTATAGTTGCCCTGCCCAATCCTAATTCAATATATATTAAGACCATCAAAAGCATGAAAACTGCAATTCTCTTTGCACATGCCATTTTACTGGTTTATGCAGTGTTTACTGTAATAATACAATTAAAGCTGTAATATAAGCTAACATTAATGAGTTTCAGTACCAAGGGAACTATTACTTTCCTATTGCTGCTGCTCCAAATTACAACAAACAGTGGCCTAAACAACACACCTTAATTATCTTACAGTTCTAGAGGTCAGAAACCCAAGGTCTCAGCAGAGGTGTGCTCCTTCTGGAAGCTCTAAGGACGAACATTTCCTAACACTTTCTAGCTTCTAAAGGCTTCTGAATGCTTTCTGGTGACATCCTCCATGGCCAAAATGAAGTAGCTCAGCATCTTCTCTACTTTCTGACCTTTGTGAATTAGCTCTTAGCTCTTTCAATCTGACCTTTTGAGCTCCATTTTTTAAGAGACTTTGTGAATAGCTTGTACCCACCTGAAAAATACAAGATGATTTCACATCTCAAAATCCTCAACAATCTGCACAGTTCTTTTCATCACATAATATATTCCAAGGCTCTAGGGATTAAAAGGTGTACTCTGGGGGAGTTATTCTGTCTACCACACTAACCATACATCTCATCTCTCAGGAAGAAAAGTACACCTAGTGCTACTTACTAGAGAGTAACTTGCAAACCTCCAGTGGTTTCTGTGCTTTGAGCATCAGCAGAAAAGTTTTAAAGAGTGAAAGTAGAGTGTCTATTAATCAGCAAAATCTTAAATGAAAGTCAATTAAATATCCTTATCTCAATGTATATTACATTTTATCTTTTATCATCTTATTAACAGTATATGCTGGAGAATCTTGTTTATAAATAGAGTTGCCAGATATTTTTTTTATATTAAGAAGGAAACAAAATGTATTTAATTATGACTTTTTCTAAGACATAGCCTACAGACTTTTACTTTAAGAAAAATAAACTAATAAAAAATTAAGCTAATATTAGCAATAGATCAGACAAAATAATTATCCAAAATGACTGCAGTAACATACATTCCCATCACTACCTTAACATGCCTTTTCTACACACTTGCTATAATTGGATATTAATTTTTTCTGAATTTTATTATTGAAAAATATCTCATTGTTTTAATTGACCTTTATTTACTAAAGAAAAAGAAAATTTTGTCATGTGTAAGGCATTTAAATAAGGCCTTCAAAGACTTTCAAGCTGATAAAAATACTCAGATATGTCTTAATTTACTTGCCATAATATAGCCAATATTTTACAAAATTTGCATACTAATATTAACAAAATAAGACATAGAAGTTGCTTGTAAGCACTTTAATTCACTGATCTAATTAAATTACAAATGGTTATACTTCAGGAAAATAATTTTAATTATCCTATATAATAAAGTGGTAATATGCAAATTGACTGTCATGCCTTCACACAAGATATCCACCCCCATGTGGTCACAAGATGGCCACCACAAGATGGCCAGCATGGGAGGGAAGTCGGGGGCGACCAGGCTGGCAGAGGAGGGCAATTAGGGTTGACCAGGCCTGCAGGAGAGGGCAGTTGGGGGCAACCAAGCCAACAGGGGAGGGCAGTTGGGGGCGATCGGGCTGACAGGGGCGTGGTAAGGTGTTGATCAGGCTGGCAGGGGAGTGGTTAGGGGGTGATCAGATTGGTAGGCAGAAGCGGTTAGAAGCAATCAGGCAGGCAGGCAAACGTTTGGGAGTCAGCAGTCCTGGATTTTAAGAAGGATCCAGATTAGAGAGGGTGCAGGCTGGGCTGAGGGACACACTCTCCCGTCCAGTGCATGAATTTCATGCACCAGCCCTCTAGTATTTAATATGAAGTAATTTAGATGTGATTATCATACATGAGCTGACATCAAATACTGATTTGCATTTGAAAATGTCCAAATAATTACTTAATATAAAAGGCATATTTTAGGTATTTTTATTGATTTTATCCAGTAACTGTTTTAAAAAAGCATTTACATATTTTACTTTTTAGAAAGATGTAATAATGCAATTAGTTGTCATTTATTTTTATCAGTGGCTGTACTTTCCTTTCATGGTTTAATATATATATATATATATATATATATATATATATATATATATATATATATATATATATCTAGAGGCCCAGTGCACAAAAATTTGTGCACTCAGGGGGGGGCCAGGGGGTGCCTCAGCCCGGCCTGTGCCCTATCGCAGTCTGGGACCCCTCGGGAGATAACAACCTGCTGGCTTAGGCCTGCTCCCGGGTGGCAGAGGGCAGGCCCAATCCCTAGGTGCAGCCCTTGTTACGCACAGAGCAGGGCCGATCAGGGGGTTGGGGCGCTGCCCCCTGTCATGCACAGAGCAGGGCCCACCAGGGGGTTAGGGAGCTCCCCTCATCACACACAGAACAGGGCCCATCAGGGGGTTGAGGAGCTCCCCCCTGTCACTCACAGAGTAGGGCCAATAGGGGAGTTGGGGCACCGCCACTGTCACACTCAGGGCAGGGCCGATGGGGAGGTTATGGCTCTACCCCATCACACACAGAACAGGGCCCTTGAGGGGGGGGTGTTAGGATGCCGCACCCTGTCACACACAGAGCTGCAGGGCGATCAGGGGGTTGGGGAGCTCCCCCCTATCAGGCACAGAGCAGGGCCGATCAGGGGGTTGGGGCGCCGCCCCCTGTCACACACAGAGCAGGACGGATCAGGGGGTTGGGGCGCCGCCACTGTCACACTCAGGGCAGGGCCAATGGGGAGGTTATGGCTCTACCCCATCACACACAGAGCAGGGCCGTGGGGGGGGGGGGGGGGGGTTGGGATGCCGCACCCTGTCACACACAGAGCCACAGGGCGATCAGGGGGCTTGGTCGCTGCCCCCTGTCACGCTGATCCCGGTGCCAGGAGTCCTCGCTGCTCCGCTGATCCCGGTGTTGGGAGGCATATTACCCTTTTACTATATAGGATAGAGGCCTGGTGCACGGGTGCGGGCTGGCTGGTTTGCACTGAAGGGTGTCCTGGATAAGGGTGGGGGTCCCCACTGGGGTGCCTGGCCAGCCTGGGTGAGGGGATGATGGCTGTGAAGGGTGTCCTGGATAAGGGTGGGGGTCCCCACTGGGGTGCCTGGCCAGTCTGGGTGAGGGGCTGAGGGCCGTTTTCAGGCTGGTGGGTGACTGAAGCTCTCAACCTCTCCTTTTTTTCTTTTTTTTTTATTCTGGGCCAGCTTTAGCTCTGAGGTTTGGCTCCAGCTCTGAGGCCTCGGCTGCTGAAAGCAGGTTTCTGGCCTTTGTTTACCTTCTGTATTTGATACAATGTTGCAGTCCGGCTGGCTGAAGCCCGGCTGACAAAAGCAGGTTTCTGGGGTTTTGTTTAGTTTCTATATTTGCAACATAGTTGCTTAGAGTTGCAGCTGAGAGGCCAGCAAGGGAGGCGGGGAACCTGGCTTCCTCCATCACTGAAGCAAGCAAGCCTCCTGTTCGCTTCAGTGCATGGCTGCCGGCAGCCATCTTGGTTGGCAGTTAATTTGCATATCTCACTGATTAGCCAATGGGAAGGATAGCGGTTGTATGGCTAATTACCATGTTTCTCTTTTATTAGATAGGAGGATTTAAATCTCATGGAATATTTAAGTATTTATTGATTTTAGAGAAAGAAGAGAGAAAGAGAGAGAGAGAGAGAGAGAGAGAGAGAGAGAGAGAGAGGTGGATGTGAGAGAGAAACTGATCGGTTGTCTCTTGTATCCATCCAGACTGGGGATCAAACATACAACCTAGGCATGTTCCCTGACAGGGAATCAAACCTGAAACCATTTTGGCATATGGGACAACACTCCAACCAACTCAGTCACCCAGCTAGGGCTCATGACTTGATATACTAATTGGGAAAATTTTTAGCAGCATATGTTTGGTATTAATTAGATTTAACTCATGTAAGGCAATTAGTTGTTTTTAGAAAGTTTTAAGATCTACTTCACCCCAATAACTCAGCCATAAATAACCACAGTTATTTTGCCTAACCTCTACAATATGATTTTTATATCTGTTTTGTAATTTTTTTAAAACCCATGATACTATACTATAAGCTAGAGAATAGGTTATGATCTCTTTTACTTGCATTTCAACATGAGTGTATTAAGGAATGGATGTATGTTATTATAACACAGAGAACTCAAGCTATATGCATAATTTATATTTAAAAAGTCCATCACAATGTTTAAAAATATATTTACTTTGTTATTTACAAAAATTTTATTATCCCTTACTGATTTGTTAAGACATAATAAATATGTCCTGGTAACCACCTACTTAGCAATATTAAAGTTTAATAAATAGATAGTCAATTACCCTATATTATACAATGTATTTATAATTACATAATTAAATTTATTCAAAGGCTATATATTTAATTAAAAAATACTCATGTACTTCATTATTTTTAAAGTTCTACTCAAACTTAAGTTACCAAACTCATAAAAAAGGAAATATCAATCAGTTCAGCAGCTTTTGATAGTATTTATCAATAGCCACAGCTATAATCAGACTATTTTTTCAATAAACTAACAGTACTCTAAAAATATTTATATATCTGAAGCCAGTGTCTTTCACTCACCTTAAATCCTTACTCGTACAGTCAATGTCAGAGAGCCATAACGCAGATTTCAAATCTAAATGAAATTCAACAGTGAAGGAAACATTTAGTATCACTAGTATTAATAAATGCACACTTGTTTGTCCCCAAACTCTTATTAGTATCAGGTCTTCTCCAGGCTCAACCTTAAGTTTGCATACTTGTATCTGTGCTGTTCCAAGAGCCTGCTTTAAACTAGAGAGTACCAGAGCAGGTTTCAGTGACCTGCATACTTGCAAATAAGTGCCTGGAGTGTTTCCATTTGTGGCCGTTCTCAGGCTGTTTGCTAATCCTCTAAAAAACTTGGCTGCATGTAGATCTCTCTCCTAAAACAGTCCTCTTTTTTTCATTTGAAAATGAAATCTATGGCTAAAATTCATTCCCTTTGGGTATACAATGGAGTTATGGATTTTTCTCAAGAACTGGAAAAGTTAAAGTCTTGTAAGGAAGGTGGGAGAGAAAAGATATTCACATTTTGCCAGATGTCCAAAGCTACTTACATTTAAGCTTAGATGGCAGCTAGCATTGGTCTTTGTGCAAATTAGAGAAAGGTGCCAGTTCTGGGGTGGTGAATTAGAAATTACCCCACCCCTGGGTCTATAGCCCAGTTTGAACCAGATATTAAACATGTGCTATTTTTGTTGCAGATAAATGATCCCTCTTCTTTGCAGAAGAGGACATTTGACTTGACCAATAAACCCAGGCTGTTTTTGACTCACCCATCAGTAGGGTATCTATGAGTCCTGCATGAACTCACCAGCCTGATGGTCAGACCTTGATTCACTTTACTATATTTAAACCAAAATGACAATTATAGATAATCCCACCTTTATATTTATCCAAAGTTGGAGCTCACACTTCCTTCTTGATACATTTAATATATAAATTCGATTTTAGTACATACAATTTGCAAAGATAGCAAATAATTTTGAACTTTCTCTCAGATTGAACTTGCAACCCAGATAACATTTTATTTATCCATCAAATATATTGTTAATTAGTCTAAAGCATTTTGTCTCTCTTACCAGTTCAAAATACCAGTAACTCCCTTCAGAATATGGTAAAAAATTAAAGAAAATTTTGGGCTATGATCTAATTTTTCTTATAAGAAATTAATATCCTATATAATAAAAGCTTAATATTCAAATTGACTGAATGGCAGAACAACCGGTTTGCGGGGGGTGGGGCTGGTGAGCAGGCAGTGCCAAGCCAGCCAAGGTGGGTGCCAGCAGCAGAGGGAGGGGACGGCAATTGGTGAGGGGTGATCGGGGCGATCGGGATTTGGGGCTGGGCACTCACTGGCCAGTACCATCCCCCGATCTCCCTGCCAGTCACCTCTCAAAGAGGTAGGCCAGACTGTAAGCCATCAGTCGGACATCCCCTGAAGGCTCCTGGTCTGTGAGAGGGTGCAGGCCAGGCTGAAGGAACCCCCTGAGTGCTCAAAATTTTATTCACCAGGTCTCTAGTTAATTTTATAATAGTTATACAGGGTCTTGTTTTCTGATTTTTTTTTAATTGAGAATAGGAGGAAGAAGATGTGGTTCCTTAAGATGTGGTTCCTGAAAATATATTTTTTTTAATTGAGAAAAAAAAATAAGGGTTTGCTATGCCCATTACATTTGCCATATTCTCTGCCACACAACTCAGTTCTCATATGTTAAGTTCTTCTCAAGATCTTCTTTTTGTTATTGTGCAAACTCTTTTCACACTTTACTGCCTTTATTCTTTCATTTCCAACAGGAAACTTCTTGAAAGTAATGAGTGAAACACATGAATTTAAATTATGCAGTCAAATGACCACTACCCACATTTGCAATGACTCTAGAAAGGACATCTATTTTGTTTTAAATATAAACTCACTAATGGGCTAGAAATAGATTAAAGTTTGCATCACCTTGATATGGCTTATTGTTTTGTATAAATTATTTTTTTGGTTCCATCCTGGAATATAAACAGTGAGGCAATATGACTAATTCTGTTTGGGGAAAGTCATTCTAGATATATGATAATAAGTTATTCATATCTTAAAATAGCTTACTTTTTAAGCTTGTCATTGTCTTTTCTAAAGTTCAACCTACATTTGTATGTGTGTAAATCAATAGAGAAATATTAAAAACAATTAATTCATGTTAATTACAGTTACTAAATTTTTGCCACATGTAGAGCACTGTGTGAATCATCCCTCCTACATATGGATTTAGAAAAAGTCAAAATTATCCACCACCCAGAGAAAAACCACAAAAAGTGCATTTTTGTGTGTTAAATTCTTTGCTGACTTTAGCTAATTTTACAACTTAATTTTCCTTTTACCGTCATTTACTGACCTAAGAAATTTTATTTTTGTTTATTGTTGCCATAATGTGTAATTATGTAAACCATTTTAAATCCAGTTGAAATATGATAATGCAAAAATAAGTAACACTGAGATTTTGTTTTATTCCCAAGTAACACATTTTTTTAAAATAAAAACTCCTAAAGCATAGAACCTTGAAGTGAGTTGAGGCAACAACATTTGCAACAGAAAAATAGCTATTACTATAAAACCTTAATTAGCTAGAAACTATAATTAGCCAGAATGCATTAAAGATTATTTGAATTCACACAAATGGTACATATATAAATAGCCATGTGCATTTAATTTAGGAGACTGTTTCTGCAAGACTATTTATGGACATAAGAAAATGCACAGGGATATAAACAAATGTAATGGTATTTATATATAACAGAGTACAAGGTAAATGTACGTAAAGGGACCAAGCAGTTAAACCATTTTGTGATAATGGAATGACATCTACATTATGTAAAACACCATATTCATTGTCTGCCAAATCTGTTGGTTTGTTTCTTTTTTCAGTGTTCCTGTTTTGTCATTCTCTGACAAAATTATAGGACAGCAATAATGGCATGGCAACTGAAAGCTTAAAAGCTTTCTCAGGGAAAAAGGAGATACTATTTTGTGGGAACAAATGCTTTCTCTAATTGTGATAGATCAAGTGAGATTGATGTGAAAAATTTTCTCAGTGACAAATATCTAAATTCCCTAAAAATATTCAAAATATGTCAAATGGTTACTAAATATGTGGTAGCATGTTAAGTAACTTCAGACAAATTTCAACAAAAATTTAGTAATAGGTTACTCAACACTTCTTAAAATGTTGACTTACCTAAAACTGCAACAGAAATAACCAAAAAGTCCATTAATTCATAACTGACTATTATTTTAGTGGGTTTTGGAGTCATATAAACTTCAGTAAATTATCCTTTGCAAAATGTTGTTGCTTTATCTATTATATCATGATATTTAATCCATCCTCATGAGGTTTTCACAAATCCTGCACCTTGTGTCGTTTAATGGCCTTAATTGAAACACTATCTACAACAAATGACTTAGACATTATAAAATGCTATGTAACTCCTTGTTTACATATTAAGGTAACTTAAAGATTCATCTTGTCTGAATTGTACATTATTCTTTGTAATTCTATAGTGGCAGTTTATCTGTTCTAAACTACTTGTATAATCATGTCCAGGCCCCCACATCATGTATTTATCTATTGAAATTGCATGTCCTTGTCTCCATGGTTTGTGGTAGTGGGTTAATCTGTGAAAGTGAAACAAAGAATTTGTCTGTAGTATGACCTAGTCTATGCTTTCTGTTCTTAATTGTACCCTGTGCTAACCAATTGAGATGGATAATTTTATGTTAACTTAGCTAAGCTATGGCACATTTATATTTGCCCAAAATGTCTGGATGTTGCTGTGAAGATATACTTTTAATGAACTTAACATTTAAACCAAGAGCCTTTGATTAAAGCAGAATATCCCCTCATAATGTTGGTGGGCCTCATCCAGACAGTTGAAACTTTTGGAATATGAGTGATGTTTCCTAAGGGAAAAGGAATGCTGTGAGAACTCTGCTTCAGACTCATACTGCAACAGGGGTCTCAAGCCTACTAACCTACCTTGCAGATTTTGGATTTGCCAGCCTCCACAATCACATAAACCAATTCCTTAAAATCTCCCTCTGTCCCATCCCTACTCCCCTGCCCTCATAGGTTCTGTTTCTCTGGAAAACCCTGACTAAACTACCAACTTTCAGCTACTTGTATTTATTTTGAAAACATTTCAAGAGGGAAAATGCTTGCCACTCAGGTAAACTTTGTCCATTTACTATGTGACAGGCATTGTGTTAGGTGTGGAGCAAAAGAAAAGATAAATGAGACATGGGTTATACACTGAGATGGCTTAAGAAGTCTGTCGTCAGATATATATATATATATTAAATAGATAATTTAAAATTAATAATCCTATATAATAAAAGCCTAATATGCAAATGGACCAAATGTCTGAAAGACCGGTGGAATGACCGGTGACTATGATGCACGCTGACCACCAGGGAGTGGCCGCTCAATGCAGGAGCTGCCCCAAGCCTGCAGGCCCGAGGCCGGCCAAGGCAGATACCAGCGGGGCCCCCTGACCACCTCACAGGTCAACCCACAGATCTTCTCTGATCGCTAGCCAGACCTAGGCACCCTACCCATGCATGAATTTTGTGCATTGGGCCTCTAGTACTACTATATATTTAAGTAAAGAGATATGTAATATGAAGAAAACTGACTTTCAATAAGCAAGGACACTGGTTAAAAAATAAACTATGAAGTAAAAAGTGTCTGGAGAGGAGAATAGAAACAAAAACATACAGGATTTTGAATTCCATGCAATAATATTGAATTTTATTCTATAAATTATAGCATTGATTGAAAATGATGAGTTTGTACAGGATTGAAATGTAAGATAGAAAAAATTGAGTAGATTATATTGCATTCAGCAAGGGAAGAAGTGATAAAGACCTGAACTAGTAGAGATAATATAAATATAAATATATTAGGAAATATATTTATAAATGTTAATGACATTGATTTGGATATATTAATAAGAAAATGGCAACCATTATAATTATTTTATAGAGATTTATAGCTTGGATCATTGGTGAATAAAGCTACCTAAGACATATCAGAAAAAAGAACAGATTCAGACAGCAATATAATAAACTACACATTGGAAATATTACATGTGAGACCCTAGTTAAGTAACTATATGGTATACATTTTCCAATTATCTGTCACTGGATAGGGTCCTTGGTTATTGAAGTTCCATCAGTGAGATAGATCTTGTCCAGATATACACAATGAGAGAATTTAGGCTTTATTCCTTGAATATATAGTAAAAATCCACATTGGTCTTTTTCTAGTGCTATTAGAATTAAAATAATTTTAATCAAAGAGTTATTTTCTTGAATATTTCCTTAGATAGTAGATATTTTTAGCATAGCCTCATTTTAAAAAGTACAATTTAATAATTCATTTCTTTTCTGATACTGAATAAAAAGATACTCATTAGAGAATTTACAGGTATTTTCCCCTATCACTTCCTTTCTTATACATATGGTTATTTATAGGATATTACAAATTTAAGAAACTTCTCTCACTTTTTTCCTATGATTTTGTTGTTCTTATTTTGCTTCTCCCCTTTAGTGAAAAAAATATGTACAATATTTTTAAAAATTAAGAATATTGAAATAGAAATGAACAAACTATATCCAAATTTTGGCTCTATATAGCTATAAAATATATATTAGACAAAATATTTAAAAGTGAGAAACTGTGAGGTATATGTTTATAGCTTATCTAATGTTTGTTGCAAGAATAACCTTGATGTACATGAACACTTCCAGAAAACAGATTTGCACATTGTAAATATTCATTAAATTTTAGTGAATTAATGATCCTGCTTAGTTGTGAACATTTTTAAAATAATTTTTTCAAATTTCTGATTATAAAGTTCCTGCCCTCATACCGTGAATGCTTTATTTTCTTTTTAATCCTGACCAAGGAAGAAAGAGAGAGGAAAAGAGAGAGACATTGATTGGTTGCATTCCATACCTGCCCCAACTGGGGATGGAACCCACAACCCAGGTATGTGCCCTGACCGGGAATCGAACTGGCAACCTTGTGGACTACACTCAATCAATGGAGCCACTCCGGCTGAGCTGAATGCTTTAATTTTTATCCTTTAACAGAAATGATGAAATTCAACTCTTTTTGTTTGGAAGAAGAAGAAACATACGTAGATTACTAAAGTTAAGAGGGATTCATTTAGAGTATACGTAGCAAGCTTTTACTTTAGCATATTGATTTAGAGGTATCCTAAGCATTCTATCCCCTTCTGATAGCTTTTTTTTTTTATCACCAATTGTCTGCTCCACCTCTTTTATCAAACTAGAGTCTGTCCCTATCAATGTTTACCAATTAAAGATAGCCATGAAAAATTTGTCTGACTGAGTAATCACTACTATACATAGGCAAATCTTTAAGCAAAGTGGATTTTTTTTTCCTCATCAGTGACACTAAACAGATTAAGTATCAATGACATGGGGAGGGAACCACCTCTAGTTTAATCAACTTGGCAGAATCATATGTAATGAAGCCTAGAAATCTACATAAGCACTACCTCTGGCTGCTTGCTGATCTGGTGTCGTTACACACTGAAGACTTTTAGAGATTTCTACTAGAAAAATAGTTCAGACATTCTATATTTTACATTTTTTATAAACAATGAAGATTGCTTTGGAATATATTTATGGATTAATGATGATATAGATATACTCAAATAAGTATTTCAATTAAAATAGTTTGAAAAGAACAAAAATAATGCCAGAGGAAATGAAGGAGACACAAACTCAAAGTAGAGGTAGGAGAAAGATTTTGTAAAATTTAGTATGTGAATTTAGATTTTATCAAAATAGTGTTAACATGATGCATAAGTATATTTGCAACGTGTTTTCCTCAAGATAACCATATGTCAAGAATGCTGTAAAGGGGCATATATCAGAAAGAAAACCATTTTAAAAAAATTTTTATTACAATTCTGAAAAGCACTGTTCTTAAGAAATATTTACATGTCTCATGTTTGGTAACTATAATGGAGTATACAGAATATTGCCACTCTCTTCCCACACCAAAAAAAAAAAGTCCCTACCTAATCCTTAGTACCTATGGATATACTGGATAAGATGCCAAAGAGGAATTATAGTTGCAGGTGGAATTAACATAGTTATTCAGTTGACCTTAAAATGGGGAGATTATCCTGGATATTCCAGGTGGACCCAATATAATCAGAAAGGTCCTTGAAAGTAGAGGAGAAAGTCAGAAGAGAATCAGAGAAAGAGATATAAAGACAGAAGCTGACTGATAAAGTGTGAGGGAATATAAGAGCTTGACACACCATTGCTGGTTTTGACTATATAGAAGAAGGAGCCACAGACCAGAATGCAGGTAGCCTCTCAGTGGTTCTCAACCTTCCTAATGCCGAGACTCTTTAATACAGTTCCTCATGTTGTGGTGATCCCCAACCATAAAATTATTTTCGTTGCTACTTCATAACTGTAATTTTGCTACTGTTATGAATCGTAATGTAAATATCTGATATGCAGGATGTATTTTCAGGGGTCGCGACCCACAGGTTGAGAACCACTGCAAAAAAGGCAAGAAAATAGATTTTACCTAGAGAAAATTAAGATTACAGCTGAAACTAAGGTTACCAATAAACTGACTTTAAAATAGGAAGAATATGATGGATTTTGCAGGTCCGCCCAATCTAATCAGATGGGACTTTCTAAATGAAGTTCAGGTCAAAATAAGAGAGAGAAGAGATACTCTGCTGATGATTTTGGCTATAGAGGAGAGGAGCAACAGGAATTGTAGGTTGTAATGAAAAACATTGTATTGTGTGTGGGATGTAATTAGAGACAAGAATAATTTTCTTAAAAAATCTTATAACTATGTTTTATTTATTTAAAGCATTGATATCAATATAAGTAATAGCTCCTATTCCCCCTCCCCCAAACTCAGGGCAAAGAACCTGGTGTATTAGCCCTGATGAGAAGCTTATTTAAAGAACAACAAACAAACAAACAAAAATTTAAAAAGCAACTATGAATTCACTCTTAAGGGAAAAAAAAGAAGTAGCACAATCTGAGGGAATTATGAGACCATAGACATCCCCAAGTCCCCTGTTAAGAAACTAAACATGTAACAAAACAAAAACGCAAATAGATCAAAACACACACACACACACACACACACACACACACAAGCACGCATGCAACGAATGCACACACAAAACAAAACAAAATACTGTTAATTCTGGATAACATAAAAAGAGTCAATGTTATTTTTAAATTGATTTTCAGAGAGAGAGAGAGAAAGAGATATTGATGTGCTGTTCCATTTATTTATGCATTCATGGGTTGCTTCTGGTATGTGTCCTGATCAGAGATGGAACCCACATCTTTCATGTATCAGGATGATCTCTAACAAACTGAGCCACCTGGCCATGGCTGAATAATTATTAATTTTTAGACATTAAGGTTTTTGTAGGCTCCATAAAGTCAACAGCATGATGCTATCCCCAATTTCTCTTTATATAAAAACTAGAGTCCCCGTGCACAAAATTCATGCATGGGGGGTATGTCCCTCAACCCAGCCTGTACCCTCTCCAATCCAGGACTGCTGGCTCCCAACTGCTCGCCTGCCTGCCTGCCTGATTGCCCCTAACTGCTTCTGCCTGCCAGCCTTATCACCCCCTAACCACACCCCTGCCAGCCTGATTGACACCAAACTGCTCCCCTGCCAGCCTGATTGCCCCTAACAGCCCTCCCCTGCCAGCCTGGTCACCCCTAACTGCTCCCCTGCCAGCCTGATTGCCCCTAACAGTCCTCCCCTGCCAGCCTGGTCATCCCTAACTGCCCTCCCCTGCCGAGCTGGTTGCCCTTAACTGCCCTCCCTTGTAGGCCTGGTCACCCCTAACTGCCCTCCCCTGCAGGAGCTGCCCCCTGATGGTCAGTGCACTCCCACAGGGGGAGCGCCACTTAGCCAGAAGCAGGACTCACGGATGGCAAGTGCAGCAGTGGTGGCAGGAGCCTTCCCTGCCTCCTCAGCAGCACTAAGGAGCAGTGAGCCAAGCAGTAAGGAGCAGTGAGCAGGCAGGCGGTAAGGAGCTAGGGGTCCTAGACCGTGAGAGGGATGTCTGACTGCCGACTTAGGCTCACTCCCCATGGAGAGCGAACCTAAGCTGGCAGTTGGACATCCCCCGAGGGGTCCTGGACTGCAAGAGGGTGTAAGACAGGCTGGGGTACCCCCACCCCCCCCCAGTGCAAGAATTTTGTGTACTGGGCCTCTAGTAAATAAATAATTGGAGTTTTAAAAATGTCATTTGGAAAAATTACGTAATTTATAAACTCTTAACTGAGCACAGTAAAAAGAACAATTTTCTGAAGAACTTTAGTATTTACACACTATTTTCTGATGTGATTAAACAAGAAATCAATATTTTGTAAAATAATCTAAAGGGAAATAAAGAATTCTGAAGCAATTAATGAAAATATAACTTACTTTCAAAACTATTTAACAAATCAAACATCCCCAAAGAGTCTGCAGATGTACAGTCAATCCTGAACACTCTGCTACAAATGAAAGCCCTGGGACTCCCTGTTGAACCTCACTTTGTTACACAGCACTTGTCACTCTCATTTACTCACTTACAACATGTACAGTTTATTACTTGTCTCTTTCCGCTATGGCATATGCTCCACAAAATCATGGACTTCTGCCTATTTTGTTAACTAATGGATCATAAAATGCCTACAATAGGTTTTGATAAATAGCAATTGCTCAATACATATTTTATGTGTAGTGAACATAAACAAGTAGGACAGTGAAATTTTAAATTTACTTGGTAAATTCTATAGATTTCTTAATGGAAACTAAAAAATAAATAAGTAATGAAAGAAATCACAAAACACCTAGATTAAACTGAACAGATTAAAGATTGTTTCAAGATTCTAGTGCTTAGAAAACTCAAACTCTGGTAAGTATAATTTCATAAGTTAATATTTAAGATATATATCTATATTTGTATAGAATAACCAAGACTTGATATATAAGTATAAACAGAAATTTATTAGCTTTATTTTCAAAGATCACAAATTATGGAGTTACTGTCTTTGTAACCATTTTATGAAATTACTGTATATTTCATTTCAGACCTTAACATATGACAGTCCCACTAATTGAAACATTTTTCTTCCTCTTCTGGTAATTTAGTTCCCTCCCTTCTTTAATATGTACTTAAAATTTATGTCATAGGAGGCATCAATAGTTTATTTCTCAGATTACCTTTATGGCTCCTCAATAGTTCTCTAAAACTCAATTTAGACATAATTTCTATAGTAAAAATGTATTCTGTAGAAATTTAATTGGAATGAATTTTAGCTCTGTTAATGGATTAAAAATCCTTCCTGGCACAGACAGGATTGGTTTGTCTGCCTTTAGTGTGTAAACTTCACTGTACATACTACCTGCTTAATTTTCATTGTATGATGGCTAAGAATTGGGATTGGAAACTGGATACGCAGAAACTTAATAATGGTTTTAACTTACAATATTTTCAAGCTATATTAAGGTAAAATTAACAAATAAAGTTGTAATATATCTAAAGAGTACATCATGATGATCTGATACATATATACTGTGAAAAAAATTCTCCTATCTAGTTAATTAACACATCTAACACCTCACATACTTATCTCTTTTTTTGTGAGAACATTTAAGTTCTAATCTATTTTTAAATTTCAACTATACAATACAGTGCTATCAACTATGTTATATATTAGATCCTCAAACCTTATTCATTTTTAGCAGTTATTTTATTTGTACTAAAGAACACAGTTCCATGGTATCTATTAAAATAAAATATGTTGGATAAAAGTGGTGAGACTGGGCATCCTTGTCTAGTTCCTTATCTCAGAAGATAAATGTTCAGCCTGCTACCACTGAGTATGATCTTAGGTGTAGGCTTGACATATGTGGATTTCATTATGGTTAGGTACATCCATACTACACCAAGGTGGTTGACAAATTTTTATGATAAACTGATGTTGAATTTTGTCAAATTATTTTTCTGCATCTATTGAGATGATCATAATATTTTTGTCCTTTGTTTTGTTAACACATTGATTGATTTGTGGATATTGTATCTTGCATCTCTGTAATAAATATCACTTGGTCCTGGTGCATGGTCCTTTTAATGAACTGTGTAATTTGTTTTGCTAATGTTTTGTTGAGGATTTTTGCATCCACATCCTTTTCTTGATTATTTAAAAAGAGTTTTTAAACAGTTAAGTCTGGCTTTTTAATATTAACATGTTTTATAAATGAGAGCACTAAGTCAACTTGCTTATCACAAGTTTTGTATCATAGATGGTGTGTCAAGGGTCAAGCACTAATGTGGTCACCTTCCATGTCAAGTATGGTTTCTGCTATGTTTTTCTTGATAGAAATTATTACAAACAGCTTCATATGTTGATGATGATAACTACATGCCAGGCCCACTAATTTATTTTGAAGTAAATATTCAGATATTTTGCCCTAAACTCTCTAATATTCTTAAGAGATATTGGCCTGTAATTTTCTTTTATTTAGTGCTCTGGCCTGGTTTTGGTATAAGGGAAATACTGGCCTTGCAAAATTAGTACAGAAGTGTTCCCTTTTTTATTTTTTGAAAGAGTTTGAAAATAATTGGTATTAATTCTTCTTTATATGTTTAGTGGAATTCACCAAGTAAGCTATCTTGTCCTGGACTGTTGTTTATAGGGAAATTTTAGATTATTGATTTCAATACCTTACTAGTAATCAGTCTGTTCATATTTTCTATTTCTTCATGATTCAATATTGGCAGGTTGTATATTTCTAAGATTTTATTCATTTTTTCAAATTTGTCCAATTTCTTGACGTGAAATTGTTTATAGTACTCTCTTATGATTCTTTGTATTTGTTTGGTAGCAGTTATAATGTCTCCACTTCCATTTATAATTTTTTTTATTTGAGCCCTTTTCTTTTTTTTCTTGGTCAGTTTAGACAAAAGTTTGTCTATTTTTTATCTTTTCAAATTATAATATTATTAATGTATATTTATTATTTCTGAAATGGAGCTTGTAATTTCTACCATTTGGAATGAGTTTAAATAAAAGCTTTATGTTTTACCTTTTAAATCTTGTCTCTAATAAAGCTCTTCCTAGTGCTCTTGAACACATAGGAGCCATTAGGAGTAATAGAAATATTCTAATCTTACAAGTAAACATAGGTGAGGGCCTCACAGGTCACTCAGTAAGGAATAGTACATTGTGAATATGACTAAAACATTATATGCTTTGTGCTGCTTATTTTTCAAGTCAGCTATATGATTTTAATTTTCTGTAATTCAGTTTAACTGTGTGTGAGAGGGGGTAATTGAATAATACAACAAATGATTATTATACCTTAAAGTTCATATATCAATAATAATAGATGTTTATGACATTTAATAATGAGATTCATTTTCTCATGTAATTTGATTATTTGTTCACAATTATGTTAACCAATTTGCCTGTGTAGTATCTTGCTGAGATTATCTCATACGTGACAGATACATTTCTGTATCATTCACTGTTTTATCAGAAACTATCCCTTTTTCTTTCTATCTCTCTAGCATCTATCTATTTGTATACACAAACTGGCAAACCTTCTATTGTACTAATGCAATATTTTAAGATTTATAAATGCCCATAATTTACCTTACAGTGCTTTGAGAAACTCTTTAGAGGGTATTTTCAGAGCTACAAATTCCTGAACTTTATGCTAATACCCTTCTACGTCTCAGGGATTCACCATTCCCACGCAAAATGATGTTTAAGTCATCAGTACAGTATTTCAACACCCTTGAAACTCTCAAATTATTTGCTAAGGTTGAAGAAGAAATTATTTTTGCTAGATATTACCATTATTACTTTGTGTAGATCATTTTATTGTTATTATTTTGTCAGAAAGTCAGTTTGAGGCCCATATTCATCTTTACTTTTCTCAGTCTCTAGTGAGTATCCTGTTCTCTCATTCCCTTAAGTTTAACACATCTTGCTTCTTTCTATATCAGACTGTGTTCCACCTACTTATTTATTGCATATATTATAAAGAAAAGTATACAATATTAAATATTATAAGCATATTTGTGAATGTTCAGAAAAAACAAGTTAACAGTAACAATGGCAGATTCCTCTTACCAAAATATTACTTTCTAATGCTACTCTTGTAATTGTGTGAGTAAAATTTATTATTTTAATCTCACAGTTAGAAGTACAACCTAGCCCATGAGCAAAAAGATTAAACTGGTGAAATATATTCTGATAGCACAACAAGAAATCCAAATGAACTACCAGTTTTTGACATCATGATAACATTTATTCCTTAAGTATAAGAGAAATAATTATCTACTCACCAATGTGCTGAAAAAACAGCCATGCCATCCTGTCACTCTGATAAAATAACTTTATTTAATCCTTCATTCAGAGGTGATTCCTGATGCTGGACCATTTTATTGTGACAATTATAGTTACCAAATAACCAGAAGCTAAAGAATTTTAAATTGTTCCCACATTAAACTCTTATATCATTATAGTAATGTACTATTTCTTTAATTTAATTAATATTAATATAATTTTTGTCACTATTACTCTTAATATATACAATTTCTCTTCTCAAATAAAGCTTAAACTATAGAACATTTAAATGTACTCTCTCAGCAACTTTCAAATATATAAAAAATTAAAAAATCTATAGATTAGCCTGAATTTAATGTCTACCTTAAATAAATATGAGTTTTTGACAATGTAAAATAAAATATATGTTAGTTAACACTTATATTTTTTAAAGCAGCAATTACTAAAGCAACTGACAGTGTTCAGTGGGCCCATAAAAATTAAATTTTGGTCATAGAGAATGCTATCCATATATTAATATCTCGTGTGTGTGTGTGTGTGTGTGTGTGTGTGAAATCAAAATTCAAATGTAGAAAAAAAGAATCATAAGTACTCAAGGTATATTGATATATTTATATGAATCTAAATATATAAATATATATGAAGATAAATAATTTTATCTCAACCACTGTGTCAGATGTTGTGAGTCATTCTATGGCTTGGACATTTAGTTACCCATCCCTTAACCACACTTTGTATTTCCAAAATTTCTCATGGTGCTAGCCTCCAAAGAGAAGAATTCATGTTTGTAAAAGGTTATGATGTTTGTGAAGTTAAACAACTTCCTTTTTAAGAATTTTATAGAGTAATTTTTCTGAAAAGTCTCTTTCAAAAAACATGTTGTAATGATAAATAAATATGTCTATAATAATAAAAGTATAATGTGCTAATTAGACCAGATGTCCTTCTGGATGACCTTCTGGACGAAGCCAGGGCTGTGAGGGAAGCCCAGGCCCTGGGTGCCAGAGGGAAGCCAATGCTGGCAGCCGGGCGAAGGAAGGCCTGCTCTTGCATGAATTTTGTGCATCGGGCCTCTAGTTGTTCAATAAAAAGCTAAAATCACAAGTGTTTCAGAGAAATTTCCATGGTCCAAATATTAAAGAGATAATTGAAAACCATTTGACAATATTTGTAACCAAAGAACCTGTTATTTATTAAGTACATGTAGACAGACAAAAATTATAGCATTTATGAAAGTGAGAATTACAAAAAATCCACTTATGTTCAATCTGAGGAACTGGAAAGCCTATCTGAGTTAAAAACCAATTCTACAGGAGAATGAATATGCCCTATTTTGACTATAGGTGGTTTTGAGGTTTGAATTTCAAAAGATGAATGATTCAAGTATGCACAAACAACAAATTATTACATCGATGTCAATCCTTGTTTATCACACTTAGGTATTCAAACATAATTCGAGAGTAAAATATCTATTAAGAAATACACCCTTAGAAAACAATGACTTCCACAAATAAGGATCCATTGAATATGAACTGCTAATCCCAAATTACAATACACAAAAGAAAATAAATTATTTATCATGTAAATAGCAGAAACAGTAAGTGGCAAGGGTAGACTTAGAGGAAACTTAATTATGAAAATTACAGTATAAAAGAATATAAGCATGCTTACCATGATTAAATAAATAGAATGTTAAATGAACAAAGTAATATCTAACTTGTCTAGACATAATGAGAGATCAAATTAAAAATAATAGCAATCTGCCCTGGCCGGCTTGGCTCAGTGGATAGAGCGTCAGCCTGCGGATTGAAGAGCCCCAGGTTCGATTCTGGCCAAGGGCACATGCCTGGGTTGTGGGCTTGATTCTCAGTGGGGGGCCTGCAGGAAGCAGCCGATCAATGATTCTCTCTCATCACTGATGTTTCTATCTCTCTCTCCTCCCTTCCTCTCTGAAATCAATAAATATATTTAAAAAAATAATAGCAATCTGATGGAATGACAATATAATCCTATATAATAAAACCCTAATATGCAAATCGACCAGACAGTGGAATGACCGGTTGCTATGATGTGCACTGACCACTAGGGGGCAGATGCTCAACGCAGGAGCTTCCCCCTGGTGGTCAGTGCGCTCCCACAGGGGGAGCGCTGCTCAGCCAGAAGCCAGGCTCATGGCTGGTGAGCACAGAGCAGGTGGCGAGAGCCTCTCCCGCCTCCTCGGCAGCACTAAGGACCCTTGGGGGATGTCTGACTGCCGGCTTAGGCCCACTTTCCTATGGAGAGTGGGCCTAAGCCGGCAGTCAAACATCCCTCGAGAAGTCCCAGACTGCAAGAGCATGCAGGCTGGGTTGAGGGGACCCCAGCACCCCAATGCACAAATGTCATGCACGGGGCCTCTGGTTAAATATAAGCTTAGTGAAGGGTATAAGACAAATTACCACAGCCACTTATAAAACTTGTGTACTGGGTCCCCTATTTTAATTACCTATATGTTCATAGTTACTATATAGAAAAAGATGACATAACTAGATATAGATTAGATTTAGGTATAGATATAGATATAGATAGATTTAGATATAGGTATAGATATAGATATAGTCATAGATATAGATATAGATATAGATATAGATATAGATATAGATATAGATATAGATAGATATAGATATAGATATAGATATAGATAGATAGATATAGCAAATAGCTCAGAGTAAGAAAGACATACAAAATAATGTAGGAGAGAGTAAGAGACATGGGGATACCTGAAAACTATTGAGTATAAGAGTTCCCGGAGATAACAGAAAATAATAGAGAGGAAGCAATGAATGGTAATGATCAAGATTTTTACAGAACTGATTTCACAAGTCAACTCAGATTTAGGAATTCCAACAACTCCCAACAGAAATAAAGAAATAACCCTGATAAAAATAGAATATTTTAAATAAACATGAAAGAAAGTAAGATTAGTAGATTGAAAGATGATGTTCCAACTGTAAAAGGCCTCAAAATGAGTAATAGCCACAAAATGCTGAGAGAAAAATTTGCAACAGAAATGGCTTTATTCACCTAATCCATGAATCCACATTAAATAAAAAGAAAAAAGCAAGACATGTTTTAGGTTAAAAAAGTAAGATAATTTACAACACAGATGCCCTCGATATAGGAAACTATAAAGTTTGTATTTCAAGAAAAAAAGAATTCGAATTTGAAAACTGAGCAGAAAACGAGAAGAGTTACAAAAGATAATGGCAATTATTTAGAAAAATTAAAGCAAAACATAAATGCCTAAAGCAATGAAAGTGGTAATAATAAAATTTTAAGTAAAAGCAGAACTAAAATACTGAATAACAGTAAATGGAGGTCATGAGAGAATGATCAGAATTAAGGCTTTCAAAGATTTGGTTTATTTGAGAGAAGGAAAGAAAGAATGATAACTGTATGTTTAAGGGTCACTAATATAATATTATGAGAAAAAATTGAATGTTTAACTTCCAAGTCATAAAATTAACTTTCTATATTGTAAGAGATGCAATAAAAATAGTTTAATACAGCTGCACCATTTTAATGAACATTTAATGAAGCTTTTATAATGCTAAGTACCTAAGAAACTGTAAAGCTCTCTCAGTTGTTCAGTGGTAGGACCAGCAAGTAGTGAATCTTCTAATGTATGAAAATTATACCTTCATTGTAGGTGAAATAAATCCCCTGAATCATGCTAATTATTCTGTTAACTAGTAAATGTAAAAGCAATAAATGTATTTTACTTGCTTCTTAGAAGCCACAGGCATTTTTGGCCACTAGAGCAGGTTCTATTACACCATTGGATTTTTCAGTAAAAAATATGATTAACTTTTCATTTGATTTAATCTGATGGCTTTTCGATATTTAAACTGTATTTTATTTTTTTTGCAAAATGTGAAGATTTATGCAAATGGTTTGCTCAATAAAGACAAAAGAAGGTGTGTTTTTTTTTAAGTGGCAAAAAAACTGCAAAGTCCAGCAGTTTTCACAGTACTAAATTGCTAATTAGTGAGTTTTTCTCACAGCATGTTTTAACAATATTTACCTATCACTTTTAATGAAAGCCCTAGGTAACAAATATTGTCAACAGAGGAAAAGCTCAAAAAGTTTGGTGTCAGAGAGAACCGCATTTCAGGTCCCTCCAAATGTTTAGCTTATTATAAACTTGTATGATTAGATCTGATATTTTATTTCCTGAAAAGAGAAATAAAATATGCACATTACCACTTATCTCACTTTGGAAATATATTGTATGTTTAAAATTATATGTTAAGTCTGTAGCATTGTACCTGACACAAAGTCATTCTTCTTTAAATGATGGCTACTAGAATAAGTTTTCCAACAATACATTTTGATTTTGATCACAAGAATGACTTTGACATCACTTTTCCTCTTTTCTGGTCAGTTCTGATTTTTAAAAGTATATCAATATGGTAGAATATTGTTATGGTTAGGAAATAACTTGCCTTGCATACAATTTCTATTCCTCTGTGTATATGCAATTTATCTATATATTTTTTTAACTTTTCTAAGATTCTCCAGGCTAACTTTCTCTTTATGATTTATTTGTAATCATATTCAAGTTTCATTTGGTTGTTTTTATGTATATAGAAACACTCTTTTTATTTGTGAAATTTGGTTAGGGATTATTTTTATTATTAAAACCCCAATCTGGCTATAAAAGATTATATAAAATACATTTTAGTAAATAATTTAATAAATTGACATTGTTGAGTCACATAATATGTAAAGAAGCAGAAAAATTTTGATATGACTCATAAAGGTAGAATAAAGACAGGGTGTTCCTTAAAATGTATATACACTTTGAATAATTAATAATTTCAACGTTTCTTTCTTTGGAATTAATAATTACTCAAAATATATATATATATATTGGGGACATCCTATATTTATGAGTACCTAAGAACAAATGGTTATGTCTCAAATTAAAAGTATGTATATATTTTGGGGGGAATATCCTATATTTACATAATATAACAAACAATACTTTTTAATAATTTTAGAGGTCAACCGAATTATTACCTTAATTTTTAATAATTATTAAATATTAATACATACATTTATATATTTTAATTTAGAGAGATATTTTTTAAATGTTTGGAAATGTTTATAAGGAGCATAATAGTATTATGGCATTTATAGTTTGTAATTTCATATTCATTAGTCAGTATAATACCCATGACACACACAAAAATGAAGTTTATCATATAAAAGTGGCAAAGTAACTCAGAGATCAAGATTACATAATCATAATGCTATAACAATTGGAGGTTTCAAGCTGTTACTTGAAAGGGCAAGGGCTAGGCCCTCCACCTTGCCCCAGGGTAAGTGCTCCATCTTACCTTGGCCACGTGCTTGGCAAGGAGCTTCTTCCCGGAAGTCTAAGCCTCTGCTAGCCATACCCAGGAACAAGACACAGACTTGTGCCTGGCCAATCGGCAGAGCACAGTCCTTTCTCCTCCCCTTCCTCCAACTCCCCCTATATAACCGGTCTCCACACAGAGTTATCTCTCTCTGCTTCCTGCTGCTGTGTCGGCAAGGTGGGGGAGCCGAGCTAGCTCGAATAAAGACTCTTATGCTTTTGCATCGGACATGGCTGGCTCCCTGATGTGGTTTCTTGGGGATCCTGAAATCTGGGCATAACATTACTGACAAAATTTTACTCCATCAATCTACTTAAAGTCTTTAAATTTCTGTTCTCTATAGTAGATATTAACCTATTTTATAGGGTCTTTGTGAGGATTAAATAAACATTACATAAAGTACTTAGAAGATTGTATACCGCATCTTTCAATATGTATTAGCTCTTCTTAGATACGGCTAGTAAGTGCTTTATTGGGGATAGAGCAGAACATAGATGGAATGAGTAGTATTGGTTACAAAATCAAAATAATTGAATTCTTGCAGAAATTCTGAAATCACATTGTGTGCACTGTAACTACAATATTACCAGAGAAAATGGAGATTAGGTAATAGATTTCACATACTAAAAACAACAGCAACAACAAATAAGAGGAAATGAGGATTTGGCCATAACTGAATGCCTTTCCATTTCTTCTATTACAGAGATTGGAGTTTCCTGGGATTAATGTTGCACTTGGATCCACATAAAGGCTACTTTTCTCCCAGACTGCAAATGCAATAAGGATGTATAAGAAAAAATTGTAACCCTGTGGCAGATTAACCATGAAAAGATACACACATAGGCATTTCCTGGAAAAAAAGCCATAAATTCCAACCTACTTTCAAAAACTGGTCAAAAAAAAAAAGTAAAAATAAATTTAAAATATAAGGTTAATGAAAGAGCACTTTTGAAAATAATATGCCTGTAGAAAATGATATTATACATTGAGATTACAATTTGAGAAATTGCAGGTTTGAAGGAAAATCAATCATTCTAAAATATGTTGAATTTGAGATAGATGGAAATAGAAAATAGTATCAATAAATTTGTGATTAACACACTCTAGAATAGACAGAAAAATTTGATACACAATACTATGTAATTCTTGTATAAAAGTCTGGCAGTTGATGCCCCTGAAAAATATGTAGTGTGGTAAAAAAAAGAAAATATATAAAGACAATTTTGGCAACACCACCATTATGAAGTGGGTAAATGAAAGATCATAAATGAAATGTAAGGGGAGCAGTTAAGAATCTAGAGTACCAATGCAGACATAGCATTTTTTTTGTTTGTTTGTTTGTTGTTAATCCTCACCTGAGGATATTTTCAGAGAGAGTGGAAGCCAGGGGGAGAGACGAAGGGAAACATCTTTGTGAGGGAGACCAGAACTAGGGCTGAAGCCTGAAACCTAGGAATGTGCCCCTGACTGGAGTCAAACTCAGGACCCTTCAGTCCTCAGACCGACACTATCCACTGAGACAAACCAGCTAGGATGACATAATATTTTCTTGAAACAAAAAAGACAGAATTTACAAAAAGTATTGGGATAAGTACAACAGTGGCAAATTTTGCCAAAAATTAAAAAAAAATGAAAGCTGTGGTTCAGTTACATAATGTAGCCATAAAAAAAAAAGTCTCTCTCTTACCCTTTGCAACAGCATGGATGGACCTGGAGAGTATTATACTAAGCAAAATAAGCCAGTGAGAGAAAGACAAATATCACATGATCTTTCAAAATAAACTGAAGAATAAAATAGGACCAGAGGCATAGATTTGTGGAACAGACTGACATATCTTAGAGGGGAGGAGATTAACCAAATAATTTATATGCATGCATGCATAGCCCATGGACATAGACAATAGTGTGCTGAAGGCCTGGGGTGGAACTGGGGCTGGGTGGAGGGTGGGGAACGAGAGAGGAAAATAGGGGACATCTGTAATACTGTCAATAATTTTAAAAGAAAGGTATTACAAACAGAATTTGGCTTTCAAAATGTGGAGGGTTTTGATAAAATTAACAAGAATGATTTCAACACAGTTTAGACAGAAGCTATTTCACTATCATTTGTAGTGAATAGGTAAAAAGAAAATAGAGAATGTGCAATGTGTATCTTTAACTCTGAAGAATTGTGTATTTTAAAATATTAGTATTTTTATTTTATGAATAAAAAGGCAGAATCAGCAACTTTTTCCCATGGCCAAGTAATAGGTATAATTCCTATATTCTGGAATGATTGCATATATTTTAACATCTAATCTGCAAGATATAGTTTAAAATTTCCTTAGTTCTAGATAGATGTTCAATTACCAAAAATAGTAGGGCAATTCCAAAAAATCACTGACATAAATTCATATTTTTATAACTCTAATAATTTTTGTGTGTATATTATATAAAGATATAAATATTATTTTACTTTTAGCAAGTTGGATTTAAAGATCTTTATTTTTTTAAGAGTACATTTACTTCCTCTCCTATCCTCTTCAAATGGAAGAAATTATATCAATATGGTTTATTCATTCCTTATAAGCATAAGTATTTGGAAAACATACAATGTTCAGATAATTTTCATGAAATTCCTTCATTAACAAATATTGGAATTCCAAACAACATGCCTAATAAAATTATGAAAACGTTTATGCTTATTCTTTAAATAAAAACTTTATACTTCTAAAACACAATATTTTAAAAATATGCTGATAATAATAAGAAATAAAGTAATCCTAGACAAGTACCCAAAGGTCATTTGTACTTCAATAGTGATCTTTATTTCCAAGTATTTCTCTCTATCTATGGAAAAAGAATAGGTAGAGGGGGGCCTTTCTTCTATGTTTTTGCAGATTTAATTATCCTGGCCACAAAATAGAAAATTAGATTTATTTCCATTTATATATGTATGAAACTTTCAAAATAAAATATGAGAAGAATGAGGAAATTTCAAAATGGGCCAAACAGTTTGCTTTTGGGCTTATCTCTAAGGGCAATTCCATAGTTTATAACAGGAGACACTGTTTTTCCTTTTTTTTTTACAATACACTTCTGTTTATGTAAAAGAGAAAAGGGGAGAGAGAGATGGAAACATCAGTGATGAGGGAGAATCATTGATCGCCTGCCTTCTATACACACCCTACACTGGGGATCGGGGATCGAGCCCACAACCCAGGCATGTGCCCTGATGAGAATCAAACCGTGACCTTCTGGTTCATAGGTCCAGAAGGATCTGGCCGAACTGTTTTTCCTTCTTGAATTAATTTTAAGAGCTAATTATGTTTCAGGGACTTCAAAGCCATTAAAAGCTTTGTCACACATGCTAGTGTTATTGAGAAATGCATAAATGATATATATATATTTTTCATTTCTAGTGGGAATGGGGCTCTGGGTTGTCACTATAATAAGCTTTTCCAGAAGCCCCCATGGAGGGATGAGATGTGATAGAAAACTTCATTTGCATGGATTTATAACCTTGATTTCTAAAGTCCTCTTTCCCTTAGTCCAGTCCTGGAAGATGTGCAGATTCAGTAGAGCTAGAAGCAGAGCCAGTGTCCATGGTTTCCGTTCATGGTAGAGCTGGGTCGGGTGTAGCATTAGGCAATTTGCAGCCCATTAGCCCATTGTGTATGGGGTCCACATGGCCCATGGCAAATCCAGGGGAGTGAGAGAGACTCTGCAAGCCAGGAGCGTGAACCAAGAGGCAAGAGGCCAGAGCTAGAGAGAGAACTCCTGTGTTTAGAAGCTTAAGTATCTCAAATCTTCCTGTGCTTGCAGTGGCCATACCTCCTTTGGCCAATGACCTGTTTCCTGGCGTGACTGACAGAGAAGTATCTTATCTGTTACCCAGACTTTACTGAGCATGCATCTAAAGGTCAGCTCTCTGGCAAAGCTGCACAAATGACATGCCCGTTGTATTTGGCCTTTCCTGTGCTCCTTTCCAGTTAATTAATAACCAGGTTAATTATAACAGTATCACTGTCATTTTAATTAATTTTTAATTTATTAATAATTTCTGTCTAAACTAATAAATTTTTAGCTTAAAATTCACATTTGCTTACTAGCCATCATGTACATTTTATTTTATTTGTCTTAAATACACTATATTTAAATCTCAAATATACCTCCTCTCTTAAACCTAAATGGGACTAGGCAAATATTTCCCTCATTTGTACTATCATGAGGGTCTTCGCTTGTATTAAATTATTTAATTGCTCCTGTCATTCCCCAGCATGATATAATAGTCTTTAGTCAACCTTCATAGGGCAATCATTCTTACCCACTATCTATTAGTGTATTGGTATAGCTGCATAATATCATTGATAAGGGTAGGATAAGAATGATTCTTAGCATGCTCTTTGCCTTACTCCCTTTCTTGACTTGTCATATAATATTTACAATTGTTTTATACTAAAAGGTGTAAATATTTAGATCCATAGTATTAGTTGGCTTGCCAAAGTTAACCTCTTAACATCTTTCTGGATATCATTGTAAGAAAAGGCAGATATTAATATGGATGGGCAAAGGAATAGCCCCTTTGATAATTTTCTTATAGTTTATTAAGGAGATACCTTGTGCAAGTTTGGGTTCTATGATCCATTCTATCTCATGTGATTTACATAGATTTACTGGGTAAATCACTGAGGCTTTCAGGTTATTGATAAGTTGACCCTTTTTGCAAAGGGATAAAGGGACTATAAAAATCCTGGGATACAACTTGAAATTTTAGAGAGGTGTTTAATGAAATGTGTTGGGTTTTTGTTGTTGTTGTTTTTGTGTGTGTTTTTTGCAATGAAATATGTTAGTTGAACTCTTCTCTTCTTAATCCCAGTAACCAATCAGAATGGCCCTTTTTAATGTAGTATATATGTTGGGCTTAAGTAGGAAGAATTAAATTGACAAAAATAAAGTGTTCTCAGCTTTTAATTATGTTTGAAAACCACTGTCTATACAAATAGCAGAATTTTTGTTATAATTTAGCAGTCAGACTTGGAAAGTGTGAAGCCAGTTCACACAGTTCTTGTTGATAAGCTGTCGGTCGAAAGTAATATATTAATTAGCAGCTGCATATGACTAATTGTATACTTGGTATCAAATTAGATATGGAAGAGAAGCAATGATATTTATTATCTTTAAATCTCAATTTTACTTCAGTCAGTATGTTTATAATTCTCTTCATCTATTATCCTGCCATTTGACTATGTACTAGGCAAAAATATGTACCAATAAAAATGCTATTTAATATTTGTTTAAAATTGTCCAAATATAATAGCATTTGAGATATCTGAGAAATATAGTCCACTTTGATTGTTGATATAAGTATTTTAGATTGTTATCTAAAATAACCAAATATATCAATTCTTGACAGATTATATCAATTACTTGCACTTCTTCTCTACCTAGTAAAACATTTATAGCATGAAAATGTATCTATATTTTATATAACAAGTGCTTTCAAATTCTCCACTATGCTTTAATTACTCCTTTGAAAATAAGAGCTTTCAGAGAGTGCTTGAGTTTATATGAAGGAGAACAGGGAGTTATGGAAGGACAAAGGTAGCTGAGGTTAAACCACAGAAACATTAGTTTAATTACATAATTTAAAGATGTAGTACAATCGAGAGTATTACACAACGAAATTGAGTTGTAGACCAGTAATTGAAAACCTGAATTAGAATATTATGATAAATTTTCTTCTTTCATTGTGTCTCCCTCCAAAACACACTCCATATATGCATATTTAACACCTTGAAATCTATCATTACCATATGCCCACCATGCTCCCTCACCATAAAAATATTTATTTTCCTTGTAATCTCCATTTCTATTATTTCTTTCTACTTGAGGTCTAATTTCTGTTTGTCTGTTTTTCTTCGTTTCCCGCTCCCCCAAAAATATTTTTTATTAATTTCAGAGAGGAATGGAGAAGGAGAGAGATAGAAACATCAATGATGAGAATCATTGATCAGCTGCCTACTGCATGCCCCCTACTGGGGAACAGCCTGCAACCTGGACATGTGCCCTGACCAGGAATCAAACCATGACCTCCTGGTTCATAGGTTAATGCTCAACCACTGAGCCACTGTATAAATATGTCAATCTAACCATATTCACATGTGTTTGTATGTATAGTATTCAGGGGTTTTATAGACTATGTTATACCTAAAATATATAATCTTAATTCTTTACCCATATTCATATTGAAAAATAAAACCATAACAAAAAATGCCTACAACTCTGAGAGCAAAAACATATTGAGCAAAGGATAAATTATGCTCACAGTCATTTGAGAAATAGACTTTAGGGACAGAAGAATTAAAATGTATATGCTGGCCCTGGCCGGTGTGACTCAGTTGGTTGGAGCATCATCCCGTGTACCAGAAGGTCACGGGTCGATTCCTGGTCAGGACACATGCCTAGGTTTCAAGTTCGGTTCCCACTTGGGGCGTATGCAGGAGACAACCAATTGACATGTCTCCCATGTTGATCTCTCTCTCCTCTCTGCCACTGTAAATAAGTAAGTAAGTAGGTAGGTAAATAAATAAATAAATAAATAAATAAATAAATAAATGTGTATGCTGCAAGAGTGCAAAAGAGATCAGAGAACTGGGGTATATCAAGTCAGTAGGACCAAGTCCCATGTGGACAGATGATTAAGGACCATAGGGAGAAAATAATCAAAATAAACAGCTTTTAGGATGTGGATGTGGAGCCTGCAGACACAGAGTTTACTGTAACTCTTACCTTCCCCTCTCCTATTAGTCATGTGGGCTACAATGAGTGGTACCTATGCAAGAGCCCCCCTTCCGGGCTTCCTGACTCCATTTTTTTATTGTTGATTCTATATTTTCACACCTTAAATTCTACATATATTATTTTAAATTCCGACTTATGATATGACTTACATTACCACATGCTTTTTATATGTTAAACTTATATACCAACTTTCACATAATCTAACGCATTTTCATGGCTTATTTTTTATTTTTTTGGTTCTATACTGAGAAACTGTAATCTGCTAATACACATCTTATAGAAATACCAAAAAAGTAGTTATTTTATATGACCTGCAAATATACTATCAAAAAATTTTGCACTAGGTTTTAATCTTTAGTAACTTTAAATGTTTCAATCTAAGCAAAGAATAAATAAACACACAACAGGTAATAATAGATAATTAGAGGAAAGAAATAAATGAGAGGAAAAAGGAAAGAGAAAGAGAGGATGATGGCTTTGGAATCAGAAAAGAAATGAGGAGGACAACTTAAATCAGAATAGGAAAAAGGATTGGAGACATTTGGAAGGATTCCAAGATAAAAGCAAAAACTAGGCAGAGAAAGGGAGTGAGGTTGGAATGAAAAGGCGGTTTTTGTGCCAGAAGGAAAGCAGATATTGGGTTCTGCGCCAGATCGAGCTGTGAGGGTGGAGGCGTCTGTTGCAGGATTGAGTTGTGGCTGGAGGGGAGAACAGGATGTGCCTGGCCAGGAGCAGGAGTATTGGAAGGAAACTGGAGCATGTGAAGTGAGAGAAATGTGTTCAGAGCTGTTGGAGGTTGTGGTTATTTAATCATAACTTTGTTCCTTCTGGTGCCAGAAGATGGATGGAACTCCCTCCCACAGAGGTCAAACAAATGGTTTTCTCAACTCACTTAGTCAATTACCCACCCTGTGAATAGAAGGTCAAGATGCTGACTAACCACATTTAAGACAAATGAGATGCATTAAATGTGCAGTTGCTTACAAGGTTCCTATGACCTAACCACTTTAGGGATTTAAATACTGCTTTGCTAAAATCAGAGAAACTGAATGATTAGTATGTTAAAATACGTTTTAAATACTCTTATACTAAACCATCAAGATTCTTATTCTTGATAAGACATGTGTTCTTATACATGTACTGAATGATAAACATTTTAAGGAAATACGATTGTCTATTAATAACACACCTTAGTAGAAATAGTTACTAGCTTTTCAGTCAGAAAAAGTTAAATTGAATCCTAGGTCTGTTATTAACTATTTAATTACTAATTGATAAGCTAACTAATGTCGCAGAGCCTCTGTGTTCTACTATTAATATTTAAATGGTAATATGAATCCCAAGTGGTGTGTAATGATAAATTGGGGCTAAATATGGTAATATCTGGCACACATAATAAATGTTAGTTATAGAATATATTTGTTAATAATCTCCCTATATAAATTCTCTTCTGAACAGCTCTCAAACTTTCTCAGTTTTACCAAACATGTTTTCTTAAGCCACTCCTAGATTTATGATATAGCCTTACTTAAAAACTATCCCTTTCTCTTGAATATAGATCTTGTTGATTATCTGTTAAATCAATTCATTTCACTGTTTGTTAGAGAGTAAAGAACTTCCTTCACAACAATTTTCAACTCATGCTGATGTCATTTTCTTACACTGTGCCCCTCTTCCAGACTCACTCATTGTTTCTCTTTCTGTCATTCTAATATGATGTAGCTTCAAAGTGTACAATCCCATCATATTTTTTTACATTTAATAATCCTTTATATTTAACAATACACATATACATTATACTTGATAACATATCACATTTTGCTTTGTCTCCCAAAATATATAAAGTTCTTAATGAAATGTTCTGAGCCTTATTTATAATTCCTGTTTCCTTCATTGAGAAGAACAATGCCTTGTATGGGACTTAAAACTTTTACCTCTACCACCTTAAAATTTTTCAATGGACCTAACAATTAAAGTAAATAACAGAGTTTAGCAGGAGAAAAGGTTACACATTTTTGTAAGTTTTATGTAACACAGGAGCCTTCATAGGGAACAAATAGACAGTGAAATCTTCAAGGTTGCAAAAGTTAAGTAAATTGTAGAAAAATAACTGAATTGTGTGGGAAAACTAAAGGAAAACCAGAATTTTGTTTCTTATCTCCTTTTCTGGACTCTCAGAGAATGTGTACATAAATTACTGCAGAAACAAGTAACTGGAATAAAGAGAAAATAGCTGAAGAATAGAATCAGATGGACTGCAAGAAGCAGCATGAAAATTTCCTAAATTTAGCACTAAGGTGGCCAAGGTTACATAGCCTCTATGTGTCACAGGCCTCTCACCAGAAAGGGTGCCATTTGCACAAGCAAGAGACAGAGAGATGGCTAACTTTCCACCCTAATGGCATGTACCAGAAAGTGGGAGAGAAAATGGCTGGCTGAGTCAATTTTTAGGACAGTTACCCGTGAAGGGGCAGATTGTTCAATGACCAAACAACTTCTACTCCAAAACCAAAATGAGATATGAGAATAGAATTTGGTGTAAGAATATTCTGCTTCTTAGAAGCAAAAAATACTAATGCACTGTTCAGTCCTTCACGTGATAGCTTTACTGAATGTCCTATAAATGTTTAGATTATTTCTCTTAGGTTTTGACCTGAGCATTTGTACTCTAACAGGATTTACCAATCTGAAATTAGATTCTACAATACTTTGAAATCCACATTTAAATAATGTGGTTCATGGTTAGTGGTTTTTATTTTCTTCCTTCTGCAAAAACATTTTTCCAAATTTTTCTACAATAAAAATGTGTATTTTTGTCATTTGATAATACACTTATCAACACTTTGAATTAGTTATATTCCTAAATATTAAACATCAAACAAACATACTGCTTCCTCATGAAGGCCCACATATCAAGTTTAGAAAATTTTATCTCACCTTAGGCAGCAGTAAGTAGAAGATAATCACAGATTCTTTGTTGATCTTTCTCCCTGATATCCTACATCATTTAATATTCCTAACCTTATCCCATTTTATATTCCTAAACTTATTTCGTTTTATATTCCTAAACTAATTCCAACCTCCCTTCAAAAATATAAGTCGCTGTTCCAATAATAGTGTAAAATAGATTTAGGTGTATTTTTTCTTTGGTCTTAATTGTTTAATGTAATATAAGCCACTCAAAAACAATTGGTAAATATAAATGGAGGCTATGTCTATAGTATTTCATCAAATGTAAATTTATTTATTGCTTATAATTTATTATTTATGCAATTCATTAGGAATTTATTATAATTCATTCTATTTTATTGGGATTCCTGGAGAGAAGAAATAAAATGTAAGCAGATAGCATGCACAGTGTACTAAGCAAGCCCAGAGGGAAGACTGAGTAATCAAGGAATCAGACCTGGAAGAGAACAAAGACACTCTGCACTGTTACTCTCTAGTTACTGTTTCAAATATATCACAAAAATACTCAAATAATGATCTAAATATGCTTAATGTCAAATAATGTGCAGCCATAGTCACTGCTTCAGCTTCTACCCAATCATATGTGATTATGTTAATGCATTAACTTAATAATTACTAAATATGTCCCTTTCATGTGCCAAACATTGCTGTATATTTTGGTGATTCATCAGTGATAAGTGCAAGAAGAGTATAATGCACATTGTCAGTAAATATGTACATAGATAATATTTCATATAGTGATTTACAGTAAACAATTAGGATAAAAAATAGGAAGTAAATAAATGGAATGGGATGGGACTATTTTGGAAGAAGATGTGAAGAGAGTTCTCAAGAAAGAGACCTTTGAACAGAGATCAGCTGGATGAGAAATAGTGACCCATATCAATATATGGGAAAATAATTCCAGGAAGAAAACAAGCAGCAAGCTTAGAGATACTGAGACAGGAAGGGATCAGTATACTTCAAGGACAGAAAGGAGAATGTGGCTGAACTGTAGTTAACAAGGAGGAGAGCGTTATGGGACAATGCTGTAGAAATAGACAGCAGGTAGACAACCAAAATAAATTAAAAAGTACATAGGTAGATGATTGATAGATATAGATAGATAGATAGATAGATAGATAGATAGATAGATAGATAGATGATATATAGTAGATGATAGGTACAGAACTTGATAAGGAATCAGCTTTTACTTTAGACATGATTTAAAGCTGCTGAGAGATTTTAAAAACGGAAGAAACATGATCTGAGTTACCTTGCCAGAGGAGGAAAGAACAACTGGCAGGAGTGTTTGTAGGTTGACTAGTTAGGATGTTACATGACAAAGGATTATGATTCTGTAAAATCAGCATTTCTAGTGGAAATATCAAGAAGTATCAGACTTCTGAATATGTTTTGATCATAGAAGTAAAATAACTGGTATATAGATAGGGGAGATAATGAATGGAAAAAGAATATTGGATTACTCTGAATTTGTGTTTTTAGACAGTAGGTATTTGATGATTATAAAGTGACTCACCTAGAGGTCAAATGGACAGTTGGACAAGCCCATTGGTTCCTGCCCTCACCACAGACCATTCTCAACACTTCTTTTCTATGCGTGGAGCGAGGGGTAGCTGACTCAGGAAGGAAGTTCACCCATGAGGACATCATCCTCTGGGGTCACCTGCCACAGGACTCACTACACGTAATCAATGGGAGAATTATGATAATCTCCTAAATGTTACTGATTTATACATACATATTTCTAGGGGGAAAAGTAACTTCTCCTTTCCAGGAGCATTGTATATGTAACTTGCTATCCAAATAAATAACTAAACCCCAATTGTTCCAAATTGAAATCATGCTTTCTTTCTTATTTTTCTCTTGTTGAGTCAAAATACTATTCTGTGAATTCCTAAATCTCAAACCTATGAATGCATCTGATTCTCTGAAAATAGGCATATACTGCTTATTAAAGTCTTATTGATAAAATCTCAAAATAGTTTACTAATTTTTTCTTTAAATGTCACATTTGCTGCCTTTGTATAGATGCATGTCATTTCTTTCCTAGAATATTATTATTTTTTTAAATCCCCACCTGAGGATATTTTTCCATTGATTTTTAGAGAGAATGGAAGAGGGAGGGAAAGACAGAGAGAAATGTTGATATGAGAGAAACACATTGATTGGTTGCCTCCTGCACGCACCCCAACCAGGCCCGGGCCAGGAAAAGCTTGCAACCAAGGTACGTGCCCTTGACAGGAGTCAAACCTGAGACCCTTCAGTCCATAAGCCAACACTCTACCCACTGAGCTAAACTGGCCAGGGCACCTAGAATATTCTTAGAGCCCTCTGTGCCTAAATCTGTCTTTCAGTTTACTGACTGAGGTCCTAATAAGTCAAATATTTTGATTTGTGTCATCTGTAAAATCTTCAACAACTTTTTAATATTCTAGACTAAAGTCTAAATGTCTTTTGTTTGCACATAAAACTCATTATTTTCTGGTCTTACAAACTAGCACTTCATGCTCAACAACATCCTTAACACACACACACACACACACACACACACATTGGGTTCCAGTGGAAATAACTGCATTCAAATTTATGCACAAACAGCATAGTTTACATCTACTGCTTGCTTTGATTACCCTCTTTCTTGCATAGAATACTTTTTCAATCCATTTCCTCTAAACACCTATAAATGTTATCAGCCTAGACTTATTTCATATAAAAGTATTCTTGTCCCAGGGAGAATTATGTCAGAGACAGCAAGATCACTGCTGGAGCTCTGCTGCTCTGAGTTGCTCTGAGTCCATATGTTCTTCCGAATTCTTCCTGACTATGCCAATGCAGGTTCCTTCTCAAACCCTGCCCACTGTACTAACTATTGGGAACTTAGTCCACGTTCCTTCTTAATCCTCTGCTCACTCGTCACAGGTGTCGGGTTTGAGCCCCTCTACCTGGGTCTTAGACGGAGAAGCCATGTGAAGTTGTGGGTGTATAAGAATGAGTCTTTATTGCAGAAGCCAGTGACACAACAGTCCTATACAGGCAAAACAGTCCTTCACAGCCAAGTCCACACAGGCAGGCAGCCATACACCAGCTGGTTAATATATACATCTTTCCCACAGAGCAGCATTAGTCTCTGTACCCACAGCTATTATCTGAGCCGCATGCTTTCCCAGAGATTCACCGGCTCCATCTCTCCAGCTTCATCTTAGCTCTCCTCTATCTCAGCAGGTCAAATAACATGTATATATTCCTTAGACAAAGAAGGCCTTGTTCCAGTAGTAACATCATTCATATGGATTATAGAAGGGCATAGCATACCGTGAGATCACTGTGGCCTTGCAGCTGTGTATGGTATCTTAGCCTAGGCTCAGAGTGGCTTTGGACAGTCTGGAGTATTGACAACAAGGCCTCTGTATTTTAATTGGCCTTGACCCCCAGGCGCCTTTTGTGTGGTTCCCACAAATTATTTTCTCTATTCTTTTGTTTGTTTGTTAACCTTACCTGAGGATGTTTTTTCCATTGATATTTAGAGAGAGTGTAAGGGAGGAGGAGAGACAGAGAGAGAGAAACATCGATCTGAGAGAGACATTGATTGGTTGCCTCTTGCATGTGCCCCAACCAGGGTCAGGGATAGACCCTGCAACCTAGGTATGTGCCCTTGACCAGAATAGAACCCAGGACCCTTCAGTCTGCAGGCCAATGCTCTATCCACTCAGCCAAACTGGCTAGGGTTTCTCTATTCTTGATGCCTCAGAATGAATGTAGACATTTATATCTATACATCTAGCATTTTCTTACAAATAATAGATATATTTTTTATCTTTTTCCATTAAACTGAGAAGAACAGTATCTTTTCCAATACCCTGGCTGTTAAATTTTAGGCTCATTACCTCAGCAAATCAGATGCTCCATTCTGAATCTGTGAAACTTAGTGGAGTAAAAAGTGGATAGTTAAGAGAAATTATTCAGGGGTTGTGTTAAGTCCCCAGGAGTTGGTGATACTGACACTGCAGCAGTCCTGGGTTCTTGAACAGTAGCTGCAGAAAATAGTGAAATCTCAGGTACAATGCATTCCACCCACATTCCCCAAGCCTAAAAACTCTTGATTCAATTATTTCCAAAACTATTTGCCACTCCATGTGCCTTCAAATACTTTGACCTACTGTATATACATACATGTATTTATCTAATTAATTTAGCTAAATTTTACCTAGAAAGATAACCTTGACTAAAATATTTTCATATACTCAGGACCAAATAATATGCTTATAATATTGAAAATTTTATATTTATATATAAAAAAGCACTTTGCAACATGCTATGTAGAAATTGATTTATTTACCTAACCTTATCTCTGTGAGGTAGGTATTATTATTTCTGCTTTATTATTGAGGATATTGAGGCATAGAAAAGTTACTTACATGGGTAAGGTCAGGCCTGGAAAGTAGTGAAGCTGGGATTTGTACATAGACATCTGTCCCTAGAACCTTCTGTTATTCATTCCAGTGTCCCATATTGCTTCCTAAGTCAGAATAAGAAGCGTGTTTTTTATTGTACTTGTTTGTTTAATGTTATCATTACCAGTTTAAGCAAAAAGAAAATACATAAGAGCATTTCTTTACTGGTTTTGCCTCCCCCCCAAATATAAGAAAATGTGAAAAGTATACAATCTAATCCAAAATCAGAAGAGAAGTGAAAAAACAATTTTAAGGATCATTTTGCTTGTTGGTCAGCATAGACCATAAATGAATCAGTTGATATTAACATAGACAGCTAAGAAAAGAATACATGCCTTCAACTTTAAAGGTCTAGAATCTATCATTCCCTGTTAAATGAGCATCATATTTCATAAATTTTCATGTTATAGCAGAAATGCATAAATATTTAAGCATATCCTACTTTATTATATAAAATATATATACTTAAGATACATATGCATGTATATAAACATATATAATTGTAAAGGGATATACATTTTATTTCCACATAAATTAGATTTTTAATCCTGTGTCTTTATATAGGCAAAGTCTAAGCCAAAATAAGAATTAGCTTGGCTTGGTAGACGCAGCATACCAATAAAGAACTATCTTTTGACTCTCCTCCTAAATGCTCTTATATTAAGCCTTAGTGTGAAATGCAGAGAAGAAAGTTCCAAAGCCTTGGAACCATGACAAAGACATCTTCCCCTGAATTTTATGTCATTTATTTCAGTTAACTACAAAATGTCAGAAATAAAAAATACAGCACCAGAAATTTTCTCAAATCTTAACTTTTCACCCCAATTACGGCCTTAAGAATAAAGTGTAAAAAATTTCAAAGAGAACAAAACTAAAAGTAAAAAGAAGCTAGACAATTTCCAAAAGACTTGCTTTCAATTGTATATATTAGAGAAAGTATTATCTTCTAAAAGTCAATATTCTACCTTCATGATTTTTTTCTTGACCTATAAAAAGATGAGGCTACAGAGATTATAATTCTGTGAAATAAAAGCCCAATACTTATAATAATAGATACAGTTGAGTATAATTCCCTGAGAATGAGCAGTTGATATTTATTTATTTGCATACATTTATTCATTACAAAGTTATGCTTAAGTAGCATCATATCTTGAAATCTGTGGTCTTTAAATCTTCAATAATCATGTTAATTAATATATACTTATATTACATAAAACATACATGAGTATTGGGTGTCAATGATCTACATTGAAAAACTGAAAAGCATTGATGTAACCATTTCCTGAATTAACCATTAAAAATATTTGAGTATTTAATGTGTGTGTTGGATGCTAATAATTTTGGATCCTTTTTGTTCTCACATGAAGAACAAGGGATTCTGTTGGCTCAAACCGAGATACAAGTTTTAATTAAATAGGTTTTAGATTAGTTTTCTTTTCTAAACCTACTGGGAGAAACAGAAAGCTTGGGTGGAAAGAATGATTGCCTGGGAAAAAATACAGAATAAGAATAGTAATGGAATTAATATCTGAACTAATCTCACCCAAATTCTGTGTAATACTAGTAGTTACATAGAATGCATTTTCTTCTTGAAACATTATTTCTATGGATTCCTAGTCTGATTTGTTCCTTTGATTTCCAGGCCTGCAGCTTAGCTTAGCTTTTACTCTCTCAGATTTCATTTCCTTGTCCTCTGAGATTTGGTAATCTGTTTTTTGAGAGCCAGATTTTCCATAACTTAATTTATTATTATTATTTTTTAATCCTTTTGTATTAAAGAGAATTTGCCAAAAGAAACCAGAGAATGGTAATCATGAAAATCTCTACAAATCTAAAAATAGATATTTATGTTATCTTCATACTTGATTGCTATTCTGGCAGAAATATTTGAAAAAATGAAAACATAGATTCCCCCCAAATTAATCTCAAAAATATATAAACATCAGCTTAAAGGGCCACCTAGAGTCTAATAGAATATAAAGGAAGAAAATTCAAATACAGACTTAGTATAATAAAATTTTAAACTATCAAGAGACAGTTCCAAAGACTGCTAGAAATGAAAATAAATTTATGAAAAATTAAGAATTGGCCTTTGTTTGTTTGTTTGTTAATCCTCACCCTATCATATTTTTTCATTGATTTTTAGAGAGAGTGGAAGAGAGGGAGAGAGACAGAGAGAGAGAAACTTCAATGTGAGAGACACATTGATTGTTTGCCTCCCACATGTGCCCCCTACTGGGGCTGAGGATCAAGCCTGCAACGGAGGTATGTGCCCTTGACCAGAATCAAACCTGGGACCCTGCAGTCATGGGCTGGTGCTCTATACACTGAGCAAAACTGGCTAAGGCAAGACCTTCTTTTGTTTTCATATTTTATTTTATTGGTTTTAGAGAGAGAGGAAGGGAAAAGGATAGAGAAATAGAAACATCGATGAGAGAGAAACAGCCCAACCAGGGCCTGTGCCTTGACTGGAATTGAACCAGTGTCCTCTTGGTTCATGGTTGATGTTCAATCACTGAGCCACACCAGCTGGGCCTGAATTGGCCTTCTTAACATTGAAAGCATAAAATCAGTGGGTTAATATTTACCATGTTTAGAAGGGAAATAATTTATTACTTCTGATATGGAATAGTACAAAAAAGTGAACACATAATTCGGCCACAAAAATCCTAAAACTATTAAAAAGCATCAGATAGATTATATTACCTAAAAATAATAATATAAAATTGCAAGTTACAAACAAATGGAGATATTAAAAATATCTTATTTGTGAAAACAGTAGTAAATATTATAAAAGCAAAAGAATAAATTACTTAGAAAATACAATCATAAACATTGGCATAAGATAATATTTTATTCTGGTCCTCTGTCCCACAAATTTCAATATTCACTTCAGTCAAGCCTGAAGCTATCACCAAGAATTAGTATAGAGACCCACATCTTGATTCTTTTTTTCCACTATGCCTAGTCCTTTTGAACCTCAATGAACTTCAAATAATTAATTATGTGTAATCCAACCCTCCCTAATATTTTGCTTCCCAGTAATTTTCCTATAGTTTAATTCTACATTTCTTCAGTAATATACATACTATCTCTCCCACCATAAACTTTTTAGCAGTATTAGACTGTAGAATGTGGAATGCCTCACTTTTATCATGGATTCCAGTCTTCTTAAGCCAAATAGTATATTAGATTTAAAGTATAGTGTAATGATCATGTCTGACATGATTTATTTTTCAAAATGGCCCTTGATTTTGCTCATCTTTATCTCCTTTGAATTTTCTAGACAGTAAAAAAATATTCTCAATTTTTCCTCAAAAATATCTATATCTATATCTATATATATAGATAGATAGATATATATCACATTTTCTTTATCCACTTATCCATCATATGACACTAGACACTTAGGATGTGTCCATGTTTTGGATATATATATATATATATATATATATATATATATATATATCACACATTTTCTTTATCCACTTATCCATCATATGACACTAGACACTTAGGATGTGTCCATGTTTTGGATTTTGAAATAATGCTGCAATGAACATGCAAGTGCAGATAACTTTCTAGCATAGTGATTTTGTTTCCTTTAGATATACATCCTGAAGTGGAATTGCTGTATCATATGGTAGCATTATTTTTAAAATTTTTTAGAAGCCTCATACTGTTTTCCATAGTGGCTGCACCAATTTACATTCTAACTGTGCACAAGGGTTCCCTTCCCCTATCTTTGTCAACACTTGTTATATCTTATGTTTTTAAAGACAGCCGTTATAACAGTATGGGGAGATATCTCACTGTAGTTGCATTTCCCTGATGATTAGTGATGTTGAGCATCTCTTCATGTACCTGTTGGACATTTGCATGTCTTCTTTGGAAATATGTCTATTCAGTTCCTCTGCCTATTTTTTAGTGTAATTGTTTTGTTTTGTTTTCTTTGTTATGGAATTGTACAAATCTACACTAATAAAAGAGAAACATGCAAATTGGTGTCACTCCACTATGCCCACCTGCCAATCGGGATGAGTATTCAAATTAACCCAACAAAGATTGTGGTTAATTTGCATATGCAGGGGCAGAGCGAAGACTGAAGGCTCCGACTGAACACTGAAGATGACTGAACACTGAAGAGGCTTGGCTTCTCCACTGCGGCCAGAGTGGAAAAGCCTGAAGACTGAAGAGGCTTGGCTTCTCCACTGGGTCCTGGGTGCCGGAGGAAAACTGGTGCCGGCAGCCACGGGAAGGAAGGCCTATTGCACAAATCTCTTCTTGCAATGGGCCTCTAGTATTTTATATATTTGGATATTAACTTCTTGTCAGATATATGATTGCAAGTATTTTCACTCATTTTATAACTACCTTTAACTTTGTGGATAGTTTGAAGTAGTCCGACTTATTTATTTTTGCTTTTGTTGCTTTGATTTTGCTGTCAAATAATAATTTAAAAAAATCAAGGAGTTTGCCCCTATGGTTTCTTCATGGGGTTTATGTTTTCAAGTCTTAAGATTCAAGTCTTTAATCCATTTTGAGTTGATTTTTATGTATGGTGTAAGACAGTGGTCCAGTTTTATTCTTTTGCATTTGGCTATCCAGTTTTCCCAACACCATTGATTAAAAAGACTATCTTTCCCACCTTTGTATATTCTTGGCTCCTTTGTCATAAATTAATTGACCAAATATATGTAGGTTTATTTTAGGGTTCATTTTTTAAGTAATATTTTCACTATCCTCTACATCTTTTTCTCCCACCTTGATGAGAAAGGTATATAGGCGTTCTACGATGGTTTATATTAGAATATGTCTACTTGACTGGCCTAAGGGATGTCCAGATAGCTGATACAAAAATATTTCCCGGTGGTGTGTGAAGGCATTTCCAGATAGATTATCATTTGGACAAGTAGACAAATGAAGATCATCTTCACCAATGCAGGTGGGCATCACCTAATCTGTTAGGGCCTCAATAGAAAAAAAAAAGGAAGAGGAAGGAAGAATTTACTCTCTCTGCTTGAGCTAGGATGTCCATCTGCTGCTTCCCTCAGATTTCAGCACACTTGGGCTTTGCACTCAGTTCAAGATTAACATCATTGGTTACCCTGGTTCTCAGGTCTTAGTGTTAAACTGAATCTACATCACTGGCTTTCCTGGGCCTCCATCTAGCAGTGAGACCATGGCACTACTCAGCCTCCATAACTGCATGTTCAAATCCTTTTAATAAATCTTTCTATATAAGTCTCTCTCTCTCTCTCTCTCTCTCTCTCTCTCTCTCTCTCTCTCCCATCTATATCTATTTATATCATCTATATCCATATCTATTTATATAATCTCTATATCTAAATATAATCCATAATTATATATATCATCTATATATATATTTATATTATCTTTATCTATATCTATATCTGTATCTACAATCTATATCTATCTATATACTATTTGTTCTTTTTTTTCTGTATGATCCTAATTAATACAGCTGCTTTCTCTTTACTGTCAACCAAATGAGGGAACTGTCAAGGCCCCACTGGAAAATTTATATGAGCCCTGCAGTTTTAGTGAGCATTGCTTTAAAATCTACAGCTCGAAGGCTGACAGAAGTGACCCATGAAAGCTTAGTAGGTAAGACTTAACCTATCCCCCCGCCTCATCTCTGGCTGGGAAAAACTAAGGACTATAAAAACATACAACTGAAGTTTCTTTGGATCTTATTAAAACATCGGACAAAAGTGGGTTTGTGACTCCCAGAAAGTGGACCACTGGATATCCAGAAGTTGAGTGAGGAATCTTAAACTCTCAGCTGGATGAGAGGCATTGCCCATATCAAATTGGAGCTGGGAGGCCTTAGTGTGAGACATTTGAGAAATCCACAAGAGTCTTCTATGGGAGTAAGAATAATTGAGATGCAACTCAAAAGGAATCGTCACATGGGTGTTTTCACAAAGACGTAAGTATTTTCTGTACTTATGCCTCTTTTTCTTTTCGTTCCATATCTGGAGAGACCAGGGGCAGCTCATGAAGGAGAGGAAAAATACATTATGTTGGAGAAAAACAGAGTAGAATTATCTAGTTTCTTTCCTCATGTTCCATTGTTCAGTGCAGGCTTTCGGGTTTGAGCCGAGAGGGAAAAAGGTTTTGATTAGCTGTGATTAGGACCCTGCAGTGGTCATTGTAATTGCTTAAATAACCTAGTGATTGGAGAGCAAACTCAGGGAAGTCATTCCATTACTTACTTGTATGAGCAGGGACAAGATTTTGGAACTCCATCTAGTGGGAAGGGAAAAGAAACTGGCTCATGGAGTGTACTTAAAGCAAGTTGCATTCTTTCTGTGTCAATACAGAGTCCCCTCAACAAATTTGTTATACTTTTCTTAGTCCACAGTGTTGTAACTTCTTTCTTGTTCTCTTAAATGTGTTTTTTTAAATATATTTTATTGATTTTTTACAGAGAGGAAGGGAGAGGGATAGAGAGTTAAAACATCCATGAGAGAGAAACATCGATCAGCTGCCTCCTGCACACCTCCTACTGGGGATGTGCCTGCAACCAAGGTACATGCCCTTGACCGGAATCGAACCTGGGACCTTTCAGTTTACAGGCTGACGCTCTATCCACTGAGCCAAACTGGTTAGGGCACTCTTAAATGTTTTTAACTTTATTTTATTTGCTTGTTAGTTTATCTTCTGACTCCTGCAGAGAATAAGGAAGCTGGACTAAAGATACACGGAAGAAAAATAAGGTAACATGCCTATTCTTGATGCAACCTGAAAATAAAAACTGTCTTATTTGGCAAAGTAGATCCTTTGGATGATCTAGAAAGAACTTACTGATTATTTAGAGAAACCACTGTTGATGGAGCTCAGAAAAAAAATAGAAATAAAAATTTTACAAACTTTTCTTTCTTATTTGCCTAATCACTTTTTATTGAAACGAATATTTCTATTAATTATAATATGTTACAATGCATCCCTTTAAAATGTACAGACCAGTGATCTAAACATTTTACAGGGATGCATTTTAAAGGATGTAACTATCACTACAATCAAGATACAGGTCATAATCATGTTACCCTTGGTGATTATCATTCTTACACCACCCATGTCAAAATTAGCCTTGTGTCACAAGAAACAAGATTTGACTTTTTAAGTGTTCCAGATAAATGGAAATATATAGTACATATCCTTTTGTATTTGTTTTCTGTCACTTAGCATAATGACTTTGAGAATCATACTTATGTCGTGCATCAATAAATCATTAATTTTATTAGTGTTACTATATTATATGGGTAGATCCAGATTTGCATAACCATTCCCCTCTTGACAGGCATTTTTGTTGTTTCTAGTTTGGGGCTATTATGAATAAACCTGCAATAAAAAATTTGTGTAAATATTTTAAAGAATAAATTTATTGCCCTGACGGGTTTGGCTCAGTGGATAGAGCACCGGCCTGCAGACTGAGGGGTCCCGGGTTCGATTCCGGTCAAGGGCATGTACCTTGGTTGCGGGCACATCCCCAGTGGGAGGTGTGCAGGAGGCAGCTGATCGATGTTTCTCTCTCATCGATGTTTCTAACTCTCTATCCCTCTCCCTTCCTCTCTGTAAAATATCAATAAAATATATTTACAAAAAAAAGAATAAATTTATTTATCTTAGGTGAGTATTCAAAAGTAAAACTGCTAAACTTATGGTATGTTCATTTTATTTTAAAAATTGCCAAAATGTTTTTCAAAATGGTCAGACCATTTTAGGTTTCCATCAGCAATCTATGAGAGTTTATCTTAATCTATATGCTAACCAACACTTGTGTTTCTTTCCTTTTTTTTAGCTATTCTGGAAGTGTGTAGCAGTATCTAATTGTGGTTTTAATTTTTGCATTTCCCTAATGACTAATTATGGTAGGCAGTATTCCAGGACTGACTTGCAATTAACATATGTTCTTTGGTGAATGTATTCTTTGCCAAATTTTAATTGGGTGGTTTGTCTTCTTATTATAGAGCTATAAGAGTTGCTTATATATTACAGATACAAGTAATTAGCTAGATATCAGTATTGCAAATATTCTGCCCCAGTGTATACTTTCCTTTTCATTTGTAATAGCATTTACAAAAAGCAGAGAATTTTAATTTTGTCCAAGCCCATTTTATTTATTTATTTGTTTGTTTGTTTATTTATTTATTTATTTTTACCAACCAGTCATGTGTTTTGCCTATCCCAGGATCACAAAGATTTTCTCCTATGTTTTAATTAAGACATATCATATATTTAGGTTCTAGTTTTCAGGTCTATAAACCTACAATTAAATTTTTGTTAATAGCCCTAGCTGGTTTGCCTCAGTGGATAGAGCGTCTGCCTGTGGACTGAAGGGTCCCAGGTTCGATTCCGGTCAAGGGCATGTACCTTGGTTGCGGGCATGTCCCCAGTGGGGAGTGTGCAGGAGGCAGCTGATCTCTCATCGATGTTTCTAACTCTCTATCCCTCTCCCTTCCTCTCTGTAAAAAATCAATAAAATATATTTAAGAACATTTTTTTGTTAATAATGTGAGGTAACAAAATCCACCACCCATGGGGATAATCAAGTTGTTCCATCAGCATGGCTGAAAAAATTAATTATGCCTTTCATTGAATTACCATGGCAACACGGTTCAATTTCATTGATACATTTTGAATCCATCTGTAGACATTCTTATATATCCTATTAATCTACATGTATATCCCCAAGCCAGATCAAAATGTCTTAATTTCTATATCTTTATTATAGGGTTTAATCATAAAGAATAAATCCTCCATGTTTTTTTAAATTGTTTTGTCTATTCCAAGTTCTTTGCAATTTCATATGTATTTTGGAATCACCTTTCACATTTTCACAAAAAAAATAAAGAAGTCTAATTGGATTTTAATTGGGGTTATGTTGAATTCATTTAGTAATTTGCTTTGAATTGGCATCTTAACAATATCAAGATGGCCAAACTATGAATAACTCATATCTTTCCAAATATTAATTTAGGACTTTTTAAATGTCCATAGTCATGATTTGTAGTTACCAGTGAAGAGGCCATGCATACATTTTGTTAAAACTCATCCCTATGTATTTAATATTCTGGGATGCTATTTTCAATGAATTCTTTTTATTCAATTTCCCAATTATTTCCAATAGTTATTTTCTAGAATAAAAAAATTATAACTGACTTCCCTAATCTGTTATTAATTCCATAATTTTTAGGCTACTCGGAATTTTATTTTTACACAATAATGCTATATACAGAAAAAAGATCTTTATTTCTTACTTTTTGTTAAGTGTGTGCTTTATTTATTTGTTCTAGGAAAGGCCTCTAACATAATCTTGAATAGGAATGGTGAGAAAATGGCCTTGTACCCAATTTTCTTTCCTCCCTTCCTTTTTTCCTTCCTTCCTTCCTTCCTTCCTTCCTTCCTTCCTTCCTTCCTTCCTTCCTTCTTTCATGTCCCACCCTCCAACCCCACCTCCTACCTCCTTCCCTTCCTCCTTCCTTTTCTCCCTTTATCTCTTTCTTCTTTTTTGATATTCATTGTTGGATTGAGAAATTTCCTTTTATTGTTGGTTGTGTGAGACTTTTCAAAATGAATAAGCGGTAAATTTATTCAAATAGTTTTCAGTTCTGGTAATCTTATATTTCTCTTTTGTCCTATTTATTAGTGAACTAGAGGCCCGACACATGAAATTCATGCAAGAGGAGTCCTTCCTTCCCCCAGCTGCCGGCACCGGCTTCCTTCCGGCTACTGGCAGGCACCCGGGACCCGGGCTTCCCTCACAGCCCCAGCTTTGTCCGGAAGGTCATCTGGAAGGACGTCCGGTATAATTACGCTTTTATTATTATAGATTATATTAATAGAATTTTATTTTTTAAAGATTTTGTAATTGATTTTTAGAAAGGGGAGGGGGAGGGAGGGAGGGAGAGGGAGAGAGAGAGAGAGAGAGAGAGAGAGAGAGAGACAGAGAGAGCCAGGGCTTTATATTGATAGAATTTTAAATGCTGAAACAATGATTTGTTATTGAAATAAATTTCACATAATCATGATGTTATAAAATGTTTTAAAAATGTTTTCTTAAAATTGTCTTTTAAATATATTTTTAGATTCTCTTTGCATATATATATGTGTGTGTGTGTATGTGTATATGTAATATGTAAGTATACATATATAAGTATATATAAAATATACATGTAAATATATATGTATATATGTATATATATACAGTGTCAAAAATGTATACTAGTATATACTTTGAATAATTATTAATTCCAATGGGTTAAATCTGAAAAGAAACATCAATTGAGCTATCAGCTGTTAAAATGTGTATACATATTTTGGGACACCATATATATAACTTTTGTATCTAAGTCCATGGATCATAAGGCTGTATAGTTTTCTTTCCCCACAATGTCCTCTTCTGGTGTTATCAGGATGATGCTGCCTTCGCAGCATTCCTTCTCCCATCCTTTATTTATAAAAGAGTTTGCGCCCTAGCCAGTTTGTCTCACTTGGTAGAGAGTCGGCCTGGGGACTGAAGGGTCCCAGGTTCAATTCCGGTCAAGGACATGTACCTTGGTTGCAAGCACATCCCCAGTGGGGGGTGTGCAGGAGGCAGCTGATCAATGTTTCTCTCTCATCGATGTTTCTAACTCTCTATCCCTCTCCCTTCCTCTCAATAAAAAAATCAATAAAATATTTTTTTTAAAAAAAGAGTTTGCATATTATTGATATGATATTCATTTTTCTCTAAATTTTTAAAAAGTTTACTAGAAAAGCCATTTGAGTCAAGAGTTTACTTGTTGGGAAGGTTTTTAAATATAAATTTATTTTATTTAATACATAGTTTATTGAGATATTTTATTTTTTTAAAGTCAGTTTTAGTAGTTTATATCTTTCAAAGAAAACACTACATTTTATTTCTGAGTTGAATGTATTATATAAAATTGATTGTATTTTCTTTTTCTCCTAAAATGACTTTTTGTATCTGTAATCATGTGCCCAGCTTTATTCATGGTATCTGTTATGGGTATATTTTCTCTATCTCATAATCAGTGTAGGTAGATGTTCATCAATTTTATGGAATGTTTCATAAAACCAGATTTTGATTAATTGGTGTTTTCTATTTTCTATTTTATTGCTTGCTATTTTTATCTTATTACATCCTTCTCCCTACATGTTTTAAATTTGATTTGAAATTCTTTACTAGCATCTTTATGTGAAAATTTAGATAGTAAACTTTATATCTTACTGTTTTCTGAAAAACAATCAAAAAACCTTCAAAATATTTTTTAAACATCGTTTTAGCTACATCCTTCAAATTTTGATAAGATACTGTTTTAATTTTTAAAATTTTTCTTTTTATTAGTATTATTTAATCCGGAGGTATTTAATAGTGTCTTATTTAATCAAATTTTACTATTCTGTGTGTGGTATGCATACGTGCTTGCTCAGGGTTTAGAATATGTGTCATTAACATAACACAGTCAGCTTTTATGTAATATTATACTTCCGTAGATTTAATGTAAACTCATATCGATACACACTTTTGAACATTTGTGATTCCTCAAAGACCACTCTATTTAGATAAATTTTACAAGAGTTTTAATATATTAATTATATTTTCTCAGCCATAGAAAAATAGTTTTTAATAAGTTGTTTTATTTGTTTTTGTTGTTGTTATTAGTACATTTATAACTTTTTTCACAGTTCAAATCTGTTAATTTATCAATATTTGTTAAGAACTAGCAAATGCAGCTATTCAAAATTTAATTCACATCCATTATTGATATTTCATAATAATATGTTCCCTGATAAAGTAATATTTATCCTATAAAACCTATTAACAATGTGATCCAAAAATTAAAACATCACTTTTAAAATAAGTTATCCAATTAATTTGTAAAACACATAATTTTAGAATTTTTCACTTAAAATTGAAATATGTCTTTGGCACTGAAATCCAACATCTATTCTACATATATTATAATATTTCTTGCATGTATCCTATATAATAAAAACCTAATATGCAAATTGTCCCCTCGACTGGGAGTTTGACCAGGAGTTCGACCACTAGCTATGACATGCACTGGCCACCAGGGGGTGGCACAGAACATGGCAGGTGTAGGTGACATGCTGCGACCTCTCGCCAGCTACCTGTGGGGGGGTGATGGTGATGGAGGTGCGGTGACAATGCGGGGTATCCACTGAGCTCACTCTCACTTTCCCTGCTACCCTCCCCCAGGACACCAGAGCTCATGTGCCAGGGAAGCCCCCACATTCAGGTGCAGGTCACCCGAGAGGAGTCCACCCCGTACTCACACAGCCTTTTCCAGGTGAGCTGGGCTACAGCTTCTGGGACTGAAGGGGCCAGTCGGGCTCCTCATGGGTTCATGCAGGAGCTGGTCTGCGAGGCCAGCCAGGAGAGAGCCTGCTGCCCAACCAGCTTCCGTGTGGTGCCGCTGGACAGCCCAGAGGCCCACACTGCACCCCAGCCCCTGGCATCTGGCCGCACTCACCACATCTCTGTATGGGGACTCAGGAGCCATGACTCAGGTGGAGGGGGGTGCGCCGGGGCCTGAGGGTCCAGGTGCTGCCCAGGGCCCAGAGGTCAGCTTCCACACCAGATGCTTACACTTCAATCGCCAGCCAGGACTAGGGACCGCACTTATACATGATTTTTGTGCACTGGGCCTCTAGACTTACCTAGTAATAGACAAACATGGTAACTGACCATACCTTCGCTACACCTCCCATTGGCTAATCAGCACGATATGCAAATTAACTGCCAACAAAGATGGTGGCTAATTTGCATACTGCAGGCAGGGCGGGACTGCGCCATCCCGCCTGCCCTGCCACCATCCAGGCCTGCTATCTGCGACCCAGGGCGGTGGGCGTCCCGTGTGCGACCTGACTGCGGGTGGCCAGGTGAATCGGCCGGCCCGCCCGGCCACCATCTGGGCATTCTGTGTGCAACCCGACCCAGGGCGGCCGCGCAGGGCAGCAAAGGCTTGAAGGCGGCTCCGGCCAGAGCAGCGAATGCTTGAAGGCGGCTCTGGCCGGAGCCGCAAAGACTGAAGGCTCCCTCTGGAGCAAAGGCCTGGGTCCTGGCTCCCAGAAGAAAACCGGTGCCAGCACCCAGGGGAAGGAAGGCCTCTTGCACAAATCTCTTCGTGCAACGGTCCTCTAGTATAATTATAAAAGGATAGTGTGAAGTAATGAGATACTGTGAAATCATTAAGTTGATTTAATTCTATCTCATCTTCTTAATGAAATCTAATATTTTCTTCTAAGTTGGTTCTGCCATCCATCAAAAAAAGTTATTTAATGCTAGAGTAAGAAGTAACAATTCTATTACATGACTGAGTGCTTTTATGAAAAAGTCAAGGCATACCTCAGTCTCCTCCAAAACTGACAATGCATTATTTTCTCATAAGTCTTTTTGTAGAGCATGGAATATTGATTGCATTGGATTAGATATATATTTCTAACTAGTGAAAAGAAGTTACAATTTAAATTCTTATTTTCTTTGATAACTAATTCAGAAATAACCTCCTTGATGTAGACATGTAATACTTCCCAAATATTTTATTTCTAAATAAATTCATGACTTTATTGGGATACACTGGGTTCCATTTCCTAGAAAAATTTGGTACCTTTTGTTTCAAAAACATATTCATGCTTTGAGGATAGTAGGTATTCAACACACATTTATTACTGTTAATTATGATGGTATGTGCAGTCAGTCAAATTATATTGCAGAATTAAATGGAAAAAATGGTGTAGCTTAATGCAGTTGGATACTTATAAAAAAAGAAACCACCTAGATGAATTATTTTGACATGGTAAAAAATAAGCCATCTGGCCTAAAAAAGTACTTAGATGATATAACCTTGCCCTCTAATAGACCAAGAAGGCCTGGAGAAATTTAATAATATCTTAAAATAATTTGACTATTTATTGAGAAAACAAGAACTACTTAATTAGATCTCAGGTTTTGAAACCAGACCTTCTGAATTCAAATTTTATTTCTACCCGCTGCTAATTTTGTGATCATGAGTGTGTATGAGAGCTCCACTATCCCTCAGGTTCCTCATTTATAAAAGTACTAACACATAAGATTATTGTAAAGATTGAATGAATTAATGTTAAACCTTGTGACAATATTTGAAACATAGTAAGGACTCAGAGTGTTCTTATTCTTCATTATTTTAAAAAAACTGCTAACTGATGGTCATTGGTGGCAATTCAACACCAACAGAAATCTCCAATTTGGGGTGTGGTGAAGAAGAAACTTTATTCAGTGCAAAACAGCTCAATTGTGATACAACACAGCTGTGGAACACCTCAATATCATTATAGCTCGACGATGAAGCAGCATGTCTGTGAAAGTTAATGTGGCCCTGGAAATTTAATCCCCTGAACAAAGAAATTTGCCCTCTTGTGCTTTTCTGTTTTCACGACTCTTGTTGCTTGGGGCATGCTCTCCTTCATTTGCCCATGTGGCCCACACGCAAGGGACTAATGGACTGCAACTTGTCTGATGCTGAACTGGACCTGTCTCCAACATGGAAAGGAAATTCTGGCCACTGGCTTCGCTTCTAGCTCTACTAAAACCCCTGCTACACTTCTTCTATGACTGGACTAAGGGAAATGGAACTTTGGAAAGCCAGGAGTTTAACTACACACAAATGAAAATCACTTGTTCTCCTGTGCAAGTCTCAGAAAATTATTTTTTGTGAGATATCATAAGAACTCCACCCCAGCAGCAGCCAGTGAGGGAAAGGACCCCCACCGCCCACCAACTTCATTGATGACACTTAGGCATCATTTTTTAAATTTATCTTTATTGTTGTAGGTATTACAGATGTCCCCTTTTTTCCTCCATCTCATATTTTTTAAAAAATATATATATTTTATTGATTTTTTACAGAGAGGAAGGGAGAGGGATAGAGAGTTAGAAACATCGATGAGAGAGAAACATCGATCAGCTGCCTTCTGCACGCCCCCTACCAGAGATATGCCAGCAACCAAGGTACATGCCCTTGCCCAGAATAGAACCTGGGACCCTTCAGTCCACAGGCTGACACTCTATCCAATGAGCCAAACTGGCTAGGGCCATTTCATCTTTTAAAATGTGTTTATGTGGACTTGTGTTACCATTTCGTATCATTTTCTTATTCTAATATAGCTTTGCTTCTTTTGTGCTATTGTCATATATGTTACATTTCTATTTGATATAGATTCAACAATCTATATATATAAAACCCTATTATGCAAATAGACTGAACGGAAGAACAACCGAACAACAGAACAACAGAATAACTAGTCACTATGACTTGCGCTGACCACCATGGGGCACACACAGAACATGGCAGGCGTTGGCAGCAGGCAGCAGAGCGAGGAACATGGTGGGCATCGGCTGCAGCGGGATGGTGGAGCAGGTGAGCATGGGCACCAGACCAAGGTGGGGCACCAGTCACTGTCATCGAGTTGAGCTTCTGGTGGTTACTGAAAATTCTTTGCCCTCGTGTGCCCTGGTCCTGCCTGGCGCTAGCACCTGCTGCCGGCACCTGGCACTGGCCCTGATTGCCCGTCAGGGCTTCTCCACCCTCCCCCTTGCTCCTGAGGGGTGATCGGGACCGGCAGCAGCCTCTCACACCCTCTGGTGGCAACGGCCCCCGCTCACGCCCACTGCCAGCACTGGAGCCGCTGCTCACACCCACTGCTGGCAGTGTCCCTGCTTGCATCCGCAGCCAATGCCAGAGCCGCCGCTTATACCCACTGCTGGCACCGGCCCTGATTGCTCTGCGCCGTCAGCGGGTGTGAGTGGGGCCAGCGCCGTCAGCGGCTGGGAACGGTGGTGGTGGGAGCAGGGCTGCTGGCAGACAGGGGACAAGGGGCTGTGTCAGCAAGAACTGGGCGGGGGCGCAAAGGATTGGCCGAGACCCACCCCTGTGTCCACCGCAGCCTCGAGGCCCACATTTCCTTTTAAAATGCACAAATTCGTGCACTGGGCCCCTAGTATAATTAAATACAAATTAGTATACATAATTACTTTTTAAATCAGCTAAGAAAGGAAAGAAAAAACATTGTGCATTTACATTGTATTTTGAATTAACATAATTACCTTTACTGGTGTTCATTGTTTGGTGTGGATTTGACTTTCCCTGTGTTTACTGTTAGGGGCCTGAAAAGTTTCCCTTGATATTCCTTGTAAGGAATTTGCTACTTTTGCTATTGTTTACTTGTTCATTTGTTTGGTGAATTGGCTGAGATATTTTTGTGGTGTTTGCTTCCTCCAGGTCCCTTGTGTTGACAGTAGTTTTGCTGAGCTCTATTTGAAAGGTTTTTTGCCTGATCTCTGTTAAACTCTTTGCCTGTGTTGGCATCACACCCAGAGGTTAGACTCCTCTCATTGCTGGCAGAGTTTCTATTGTTTTTGACAATGTTATAGGCCATAAATTATTACACAATCTGATTCAACTCCACTTGGGTTCCTTTGCAGGCATAGTTTTCAAAGCCAACTTTGAGAGTTTTGTGTTTGCTTGTTGTTTTCTGACTCTGGGAAGGATCATCTTAGCTGTCTCTATCTTGCTGTCTTTGGTAAACTGCGTTGATCTAAAGCTTAGCCCATTGTCTCTTGTTTATGGAAGGCCCTAGTCTAAAACTTCCTTGCAGTCTGTTCAAAATATGGTCAGTTGCTTTGGGGAGAAGTTTGATGTCCTCTGTTCTATGGCCTAAATCTTGCACTGGGAAAAATGTCTGAGCCACTGCTCTGTAGAAGAGGTTAGGACACTTGCCAGCTTTTCTTATAATAACATACCTGGAATGTTATTATTGGTCTCAGCTTGGTCGTTCTAGTGTGGCACCTCCACCCTATGAATGAGCTGGGGAGAAGAATATTGGAGAAGTATTCCCAGCCTTTCTAATAAGGATGATGTTGGCAGGTTTAAAACAAACAAGACATGTTTTTATTGATTTCAGAGGGAAGAAGGGAGAGGGAGAGAGAGACAGAAACATCAATCAGCTGCCTCCTGCACACCCCATACTGGGGATTGAGCCTGCAACCCAGGCATGTGCCCTGACTGGGAATCAAATCTGTGACCTCCTGGTGCCTGGGATGATGCTCAACCAACTGAGCCACACCAGCCAGGCAAGTGGCAAGTTTTTGCACTGGTTCTAGGCTGAAGAATAGAGCTCTCTTCACTTAGGTTTGCTTAAGCAACAAGGAACTTGTGGTGAGAAATACCCTACTGCTGGAGAGATTCTGTAGCCCTTACCTAGGAGGTGGTGGACAGAGAGTTCCCTTCTCCCCCTTTTTGGCTACAGCTGCTCAGAGGGGATCTTCTCTCATGTTGAACAAAGAAAGGTTCAGCATGAAGGCGGGGAGCCGACCATGGCTCAAGTCAGTACAGTCTCTCCTTTTTCTTCTTGATATTTAGATTTTCTTGAATACATGCGTATTCATTTGCTTTACGCTGTTAGGACAATTGTTGATTATTTTAATATTATATTCTTCAGGTGTGTTTGCTCTACTAGGAAGCAGTTCCAAATAACTATTCATAATAGTATTCAGGAAATGGCATATGATTGTGTATATAACTAATGCCAGCTCTCACACAAAAGGATAACACAAAACATAAAGGACAGTAAGAAGTATAGAATATTCTAAACAAACTCATTAAAAAATAGTATAATCTAAACAATACTTATCTGTGACACTCAAGATACATAAGGGACAGCACAATTCAGAAAATTATTTTTGTGACTCAAGGATTGATATTTTCTTTAAGGGTTTTATGTTCTCCATTTTCCCTTTACTTATACTAAATACAGCATTTTAAATCTTGTTGCCATAGTTACTGATATTAAAGCCCACACATACAAGAGAATCAGATATGGACATCTAAGATAAGAAAATATGTTATACTTAAAATTTTAAAAGAACTACAGTGAAGGATACTTACATACTGTATAATAATTTTTTCCCTCTGAAATTATATTATTTTTCTTCCCTGAGAAGAAATTATATAATTGAACTATATAATATCATCAAAAGGTTGCAGATTTAAAAAAAAGTTTAACATGTTTTCTCAACAGAATCATTTTTAGAAACAAAAATAGCATGATAGCTACAAATAAATAGTGTATAAAGCTGTGAGGACATGAGAGATATATTGCACAGTAATGAAAAGTTTATTTATCCCAGAAACAAATTAAAACATGTTCTTCTCATTAATATATAAAGAAAATTCTGATAAATATTTTTGGCAGCAATCATATTACTTTGTAATTTCAGTGGTATACAATTGGCATTCCACCATAGAAAACTGAAATATAATATATAGACAGCATTTTAAAAGCTAGATTATTGTATGTGACTCTGCACAGTATGGTCCCCTATTCTGTAAGGTCATTTTGAACTAAATGAAAAGGTACGAGCTGACCTGATACAGGATTTGATGCTATTCTTAACAGTAAATGCCACCTACTTATTGCAATAGATGCAACATTTAAAAGGTTTTAAATTGCTTTCTCTCCCATTTTTTTTGTCAAAAGAGCATACAGAGAAAAAAATTGCCTTTAAAAGCAACTTGAGTACTTTTTTTAATAACCAACTCCACAGCAGTAAGCCATATCACAGAAAGCATTAAGAGTTTACCAAAATAAGCCCACCATTACTTGAATTCTACACATCTCCACTAATAAAAGACAAAGATGCTAATTGACCATACCTTCGCTATGCCCACCAGCCAATCAGAAGAGTATGCAAATTAACCCAACAAAGATGGTAGTTAATTTGCACACGCAGGTGCCCAGCGAAGACTGAAGACAGTGTAGAAGGAAGTCAAGCACTGCATAAGGGAGCCAAGCGCAGAGAAGGGAATAGATTGGAGGTAGCAGAGACAGGAGTGAAGCAGAGGCAGCGTGCATGGGAGGGAGCGAAGTGGTGGAGAAGGGAGGGAGCGAGGCGGAGGATACGGGAGGGAGGAGAAGCAGAGGACACGGGAGGGAGCCGAGGTGGTGGGGAAGGGAGGGAGCCGAGGCAGCGGGGAAAGGAGGGAGGGAGCCAAGGCAGCGGGGAAGGGAGGGAGCGAGGTGGCAGAGATGGAAGAGAGCGAGGCAGTGGAGAAGAGAGGGAGCCGAGGCAGCAGAGAAGGGATTGAGTGAAGTGGTGGAGAAGGGAGAGAGCCAAGGGCAAAGCGGCGAAAGAAGGGAGCGAGGCAGCGGGCTTTTCTCCCTTCTCTGCTTCGCTTCGGTCTCAGGAAGTCCTATTCTTGCAGGAATAGGCCCAAGGAAGCCCTATTCTTGCAGGAATCTTCCTGCAATGGGCCTCTAGTTAAATATAGAAAGCTTGAAATTATAAGATTTCCTATAGATTAAGATTCATTAATAGTATTATTTATAGAGATTCAAAGATATATAAATATAGATATAGATATAAATAACACATCACATGGGTGGGGGATAAGAAGAGGAACTGATGTGATTATGAAGTTCATGCTTTTTGCTATAACTGAATAATAAATTCCTTTTTCTGTGATATGGGTGTCTCATGTTTTCTGACAGCAAACATAAAACTATGGCAGGCTAATTGCTAGTTTGCAAGGGGGACACATCTCAGATCTTTCATCATTCTTTTTTTTTTAAATTGATTTCAGAGAAGAAGGGAGAGGGAGAAAGAGATAGAAACATAAATGCTGAGATGGAATCATTGATAGGCTGCCTCTTGCACACCCCACACTGGGGATCGAGCCTGCAACCTGGGCATGTGCCCTGACCAGGAATCAAATCCGTGACCTCCTGGTTCATAAGTTGATGCTCAACCATTGAGCCATGCTGGCTGGACCCTTTCACCATTCTTGACATCATTTGGTTTATAAGTTATCCCATGATAATCACAAAGTAAGCCAAGGAGGATGGCTACCCCTGCCATTTCCATCTGTGTGTTTCCTCTACAACAGCTTTCTGTGTATGTAAAACTCCAACTACTGTGTAAAGTTGGCTATTTTTTTCTGTTACATTTTAAAAAATTATTTAGCAATAGTGGAAAATTAGTGGAATTGATAATTCATAATTTTAAAGAAAATATTGCCAAGTTTAAACCTAGAAGTTTATATAACTAAATTTGTGTATTTCTTTTCATTTTTTTCAACACAAGGTTTTTTCAACTAAATTAGCATAATTTATAATAGTGATTTTCAAATGATTTATATTTGCCAAGGTACATCATTGATACTTACAAGTGTAGTACAGTGTAAATTAATCTCTACCTACATATTTGTAAGTTTATTTCCAATAAAATATAAGAGAAATTCACAGTAGAAATTTTTCTCCAATTCACATTCCAAAAGCCCTCAAATCCTCTTCTAGTTGGATTCATACAGGAAGATCATAAAGAGAAGCATAAAGATCTGACTATCTTCATGGCTCTTTTTGACTGTGCAATGAGTCATAAAAGTAGATGGAGAAGAACTTGGCAGAACCTCATCCCACACCTGAATTTCGCATAATGATGGTGCATCCCATCAGTGAATTACTGATTTTTTCCTCTGCCAAGCAATATCATTTGTAAACAGTAGTTGAACCTGGAGGCTTCAGGATTTTCTCTTAATAGTGGTGGCCACATGATGTTCAGCTCATAGAGCAAAAGTTTACCTGGAGACACTGTTAAATATTAAAATATATAGTTTGAACTATGTCCATTTTCCTGAGGCAAATGGTCATCTATTGGCACAGCCTCAATGTGAACATGCTAGACTTTCTTACTATGTCCTCTTTTGTGTCTAACTCCTTTTTGTAATTATTTCACTTATGTGTCTCTCCTCCATCTTGCATTCCCATGTCTTTCTATTGCACCTGGAATGTTTATTCTTCTAGCTCCCAAGTTCAATTCTACTGAAATATCATTGCAGTGAACCAATGTGATTTTCTGTTGAATATCTTTCTGAAGGTAAAAGAGAAGTTAATGGCAAAGTTGAGACTAAAATCTACACTTTACAAGTTCACATGTTTAACAAAGTAAAGTGTCTCTTAACATAATCCCAATGTTAAGAAGGCTATGATCTGAAAGACAATGTTCAATCATTCATTTGTTTATTTTATTCATGAATTTATTGAAAACAAACTGAACTGGGTCTGAGGATGAAGAAATAGATAATATAGAAAAATGTGACTGCCTTCAATGCCTAAGTCTGAGACAAATATTTGATACATGAGAGTTTAAAAGGGCATTTCCATCATATGCTTAACTCAGGTTAAATATTTGGCTTTTACCTGAAAGCAATTGCAGGGTTTTAAGCAGTGTTAAGAAAAATATGAGCAGATGTCAATTTTCAAAATAGCATTTTCATTGCCATGTCAAAAATGAATACTCCTGTTATAACAATTAAAATGACAGGATTTTAAATTCAAGTATAAACAGTATTTATAAAAATTGTTTTTACTCATATGTGGAATCTAATGAATAAAATAAACTGATGAAAAAAATAGATCCAGAGACATAAAAGCATGGAACAGACAGGAATTTCAGAGAGTAGGCAGGGACAGTGGTAGGGAGAGATTAACTGGGGAACTTATATGCATACTAGAGGCCCTGTGCATGGATTTGTGCACATTAAAAGGAAATTAATTAGAAGAAATATTTTAATATCACTATTCACCTTTCTCTATAATAGAAGTGTCAACAAAATTTAGGATTGACAATGACAGATCGAAACACATGTGTGTGATTGGTGCCAGTGAGAGCTTTATATGTATCATGCATGTGCGAGTCAATGTTTATTTTTAAATTTCTAGTGCGTATCATATGTACTGACCAGTTGATTGGTCAGACGATTGGACAGATGAATGGTTGGTCACTTAGCCTTTTTTTAAAAATATATTTTATTGATTTTTTTTTACAGAGAAAAAGGGAGAGGGACAGAGAGTTAGAAACATCAATGAGAGAGATCGATCAGCTGCCTTCTGCACGGCCCCCACTGGAGATGTGCCCGCAACCAAGGTACATGCCCTTGACCGGAATCGAACCCGGGACCCCTCAGTCCGCAGGCCAATGCTCTATCCACTGAGCCAAACCAGTTCGGCAGCCTTTTATATATAGAGATATGCATAGCCCATGGACACGCACAATAGTGTGTAATATGCTAATTCTATGCTAAGGCCGCTCAACCATTTGCTAAGATGTTTACTGACCACCAGGGGGCAGACAGTTGACTGATCGACAAGTCGCTATGATGTGCACTAACCACCAGGGGGCAGATGTTCCAACTGGTAGATTAGCTTGCTTCTGGGGTCCAGCCGATTGGGACTGAGTGAGACAGGCCAGATAAGCCCTGAAGCCCTCCTGCAGCCCCTCCCCGGCTGGCCAATCTCCCACATTCCTCCCCAGCCCCAGTGGTGCACCAGTGGGGTCCCTCGGCCTGGCTTGCACCCTCTCGCAATCTGGGACCCTTCAGGGAATGTCAGAGAGCTGGTTTTGGCCCGAACCCACAGGCCAGGCTGAGGGACCTCCGTGGTGCACAAAGTAGTGCACTGGGCCTCTAGAGTGTGAGTGTGTATATATATATATATATATATATATATATATATATATATATATATATATTAATCAGATGATGGGGTTACCAAAAGAGTCATTCTTAGCTAAGAAATGACTTTTTTTTAAATTAAATCTTTATTGTTCAGATTATTAAAGTTGTTCCTCTTTTTTCCCCCCATAGCTCCCCTCCACCTGGTTCCCACCCCACACTCTGCTCTTACCCCCCTCCCCCCACTGTCCTCATCCATAGGTGTACAATTTTTGTCCAGTCTCTTCCTGCATCCCCCACATCCCTTTCCCCTTGAGAATTGTCACTATCATGGAAAACTGGTTTAATTAAAGTGTTATCTCATGAACTGAGGTTTAAGAGAGAAAGTGAATTTTGTAGGAAAATTGTAAGTTCAGTTTTGTTTACATTGATATTGTGATTCCTAAGAGGTATCATATGTAGATATATAATGATAATTTTGAAACATGGGTGTGACTTTCAGTAGGAATCAGATGTTATAATTTTAAAATTATCTGCGACAGAGCTAAAAATGTATTTGAGAAACATGTTAGCATTAATGAAATTTACATTTTATTTAAATTATTCCAGGTGCATGAAAATCATTATTGGTCTGTTCAGAATCCCATTTACAATAGAATAAATAATCTTAAGAGTAAACTTAACCAAAGAGCTAAAATAGTTGTACACTGAACATTATAAAACCTTAATAAAAGAAATTAAAGAAGACACAAAAATTGAAAGAAAACCTACATGCATGGATTGGAAGACTTGATATTGTTATAATGTTTATATTAACCAAAGTGATCTACAGATTCAATACTGTGCCTATCAAAGTGTAATGACAGAAAAAGAATTCTGAAACTCACTTTCAACAGCAAAAGACCTCAAATAGACAAATAAATCTTTGTCAAAAAAAGAACAAAGCTGGAGGCATCACACTTTCTGATTTCAAAATATATTTCAATGCTACAGTAACTTTAAAATGTTTTACTTACATAAAAATAGACACATAGACTAAAGGAATAGAATACAGAAAAAAAACAACACCCATAGGTAAATGGTCAACTCATCTTCAACAAGAGTTCAATGATTATGTAATGGGAAAAGGATAGGCTCTTCCATAAATAATGTTGGAAAAACATGTAAAAGAATTAAATTGGACCCTTATTTTACACCATACACAAAATGAATTCAATTTAGATTGAAGACTTGCATGTTAGACAAAGACTATAAAACTCCTAGAAGGAAAAAAGCTTCTTAACATTGGTTTTGACAATATTTTTTTACTATGAAATTAAAAGCACAGGCAATTAATGATTCTTATCTTTGATGTTTCTACCTCCCACTCTGTCTCCCTTCCTCTCTCTGAAATCAATTATATAAATTAATTATCCCTTAGAAAATTATTGGTTGTACATAGAAAAATTTATAAACTTAATACTCTTCTTTTATGAATCATATAGCTCTACAGACTCCAAGTACAAATACTTTAACAAATGTTTTAGAAAATCTTAATGTATATTAGGTAAAATACTATACATAAAAATAACTCATATTTTAGGAGATGGATCTTTTCCAGGACTATGTTTAAATGCATAGTTCCTATGTAGAAATATATCTTAAAGGATATAACATGTAAAATGATTAGTACCATATTGATTATAGATTAAAAAATGGTTATTAACCAATTGCTGTTTAAATATTTATTTTCACCATTTTGTATTTCATTTATAAAATTAGGTTGATCAAATAAAATATAACAAAATAAATAAAACAAACCATGTTTTTCAATATGTTACAGAAAGCACAATGCATTATAGAAAACACAAAATATTATCTATATATATAAGCCTAAGCAACTGAGTGACCGGTCTACTGGTCGCTATGACATGCACTGACCACCAGGGGTCAGATGCTCAATGCAGGAGCTGCCCCCTGGTAATCAGTGTGCTCCCACACCAGGAGTGCCACTCAGCGAGCTTACCTTGTGGTGGCAGCAGCAGGCGCAGCAGGGCTGGGATGAGCTGGAGCAGTGCAGCACCAAGCCTGGGCTCAGGCTCCTCCCCTGCTGCCTGCCGCTTTGTGCACTACTATATCCCCTGAGGGTCCTGGATTGCAAGAGGGTGCAGGCCAGGCTGAGGGACCACACCAGTGCATGAATCCGTGCACCGGGCCTCTAGTTTAAATATAAAATATAAGGATATTATATGAGATCTCTTTTATGTAACTAGGTGAAATTGCATTTAATATCTGTAATTGTGATTACTCAAATCTGTGGAAGATTTTAAGGATTGAAAATTAGGCTCATGGAGCACTCTTAATAAAGCAGCTGTGGAAACAGCACTTTTATTCTAAATTCTATTTCATTTTACTCATTTAAAAATAGTCAAAACAATTTCAAGTATAAGGAAATTTATATATGAACCAATTCAGAGAAAAGTCACTTAATATGGTTATGGCTATAAAATGAGTATTCTTTAGAACAATTAACCTAAGATTTGACATAAAAATTATTTCACTATTATTTAAACTGTATCTTAAGGGGTAATATCCATTCTGAAGTGTGTTTTGCATAGTCACTATTGAATGCTTGAAGTTGATATGAAAATCATAATATTGGTATTTATGAATAAACTAGAGGCCTGGAGCACGAAATTCATGCAAGGGGGTGGAGGGGTGTCCCCTCAGCCCAGTCTGCACCCTCTCCTATCCGGGTCCCCTCAAGGGTTGTCCAACTCCCTGGGATCGGGCCTAAACCGGCAGTTGGACATCACTCTCACAATCCTGGACTGCTGGCTCCTAATCACTCACCTGCCTGCCTTCCTGGTCACCCCTAACTACCCACCTTGCTGGCCTGATCTCCGCTCACTGTCTCTGCATGCTGGCCTGATTGCCCCTCACTGCCCCCCCTGCCAGCCTAGTTGCCCCTCACTGCCCCCCCTGCCAGCCTGGTCGCCCCTCACAGTACCCCCGCCGGCCTAGTCGCCCCACGCAGCCTGCTTGTTCAGTTGTTTGGTCGTCCCTCACTAACCCCCCTGCTGGCCTGGTCGTAGGCAGCCATTTTGTGAGGGCATAAGGGTTAATTTGCATTTACCTCTTTATTATATAGGATACTGAATATAAATTAATTTTGAAAGAATCACATGAATTCTATCTAAAATATTTGTGATAGGACAGTGGAATGGTTTTACTTATAAATAAGAAAACACTGGAACAGTATGAAACAATCACTACTCCTTCAGTGCCCCATCCAGATGGTTCAGGCCTATGATGTTTGTGTTGTGCCAGCATCAGCATTGCTTTGCCTGGAGGTTTTCTCCAAAGCCATAAGTAAGTCTCCTACCCACATGCAGTGGAGATGGGTGATAGTGATAAGAAATCAATATCTCCAAAAACATCTCTTAGCTAATGTAATGGGAGTTTTTATGCACATACAATCGTTCCCTTAAGATAGGATCATTTGAATGTGCTTTACACCATTTCCAGAACTTTCCTCTTGAAATTAAATTCCAGACACTCAATGGTAAGAGGATGGATAGTAACCCATTATTAACTGTAGCTCCTCTCCTTACTAACTTCTCCACTCCCAAAGTGCTGTCCCTCTCACCACCCAAATAAATTATTTTCATTTCACAAATAATAAAAGTATGCCTGTCTTAAGTCACATAAATTTTAATAATGAGTCTATATTAAATATCTATGGTTATATATAAATGTATTATGATGAAAGGAAAAGTTTGATGAGTGAGGCTAGTGCATATCACATAACTATAAAGGATAGTACCAATATTTAAAAAATAGAATTCATCAGATATAGTTCCCATGAATAAGGTGGCATTCTTCATTCAATGACAAGATTAATCTCCACTCATACTATAGAGCCTAATTTAAGTGCCACTTTATTCCACATTCTCTCTGATTTATCTCATCCATTTCTATGAAATTGGTTATCACTTACAGGTTTTAGAATGTCTATCTTCAGTTCCTAAGTCTCACCGAATCTTCAGATGCATATTGCAAATTTCTTACTGGACATGCCCAACTAGATATTTCACGGGCACCTTAGACTCAAAATAGCGATCATTATTCACAATCCCCACCACAAACTCTGTTTCTTCTCTTCTAGATAACACCATTTTCCAAACAAGAAACTTATATTATTGATCTGATTATTTTACCTTACCTCAGCATCAAATTCATTTAAATGTTTATAAATATTCTAATTCCTGAACATTATTATATGTACAAATTCACCTTACCACATCTCTGAGTGCAAGCTACCATAATTTGTCATCAAGATTATCACACATCCCCCAACTGGCCTATCTGACCCAGTCTTTTCCCTTCCAGTTAATTCTGCCTGATTTCATATCCAGATATTATTTCTCCTCTCCTCTTGCCCCCATCCCTGGCTTCACATTTACTACTCAACACTGTTCAGTTGCTTGAATGTATCACATATTCTAAAATGTAAGGCTATTTTTTAATTGATTTTTTCTTTAGAGAGAAACATCAATCTGATGTCTCCTATAAGTGCCCTGACGGGAGATAGAACCAAAACCTTCTCAATGCATCGCCATAAGGCTATGGGCTCAAGCTTTTTGTCTGCCTAAAATTCACTTCTCCCTTTCTTCACCCCAGGTTTATACTCACATTTCAAATTTTAAATAATAGACATACACACATTTATCTGTTCAACAAAATTGTTTTGAGTGAAAATATATTGTACATACTAAGATTAAATACATCATGAAGATAGACAGAATTCACATTCTCCTGGGCCTCACACAAATGCACACACAACAGTAAGTGGCATCATGTTTTATGAAGAAAAATAAACTAGGGTAAGATGAATAATCATGGGTAGATAATGTGGCCAGGAAAACTACTCTAATGAGATGGATATCTGAACACAGACCTGTCTGAATTAAGGGAGAACTAAAAATTATTTCAGGGAAGTAGTTTCCAAGACAACAGAACAGCCATAGTAAGGACACCCTTAGGTAAAAGTAGCTTGTAGTGGTCTATGGACAGCAGATATAAGGTTTTATGTCTCACTATCCTGACATTTTTGGCCTGTTTTATATGACTCTTCTTAGAGCTCTTACAACACACTGTTTCTCTATTGTGGGAGGCTGCCCATTGTCTTCACTAGCAAGAAGTGCAAACAAGGATCCCGGAAGGCTGGTGACCCTTGAACCCACGGCAGGGCCTGAGTTATGCACCGATTGTCTAGTCCTGACAATGGGGGCTCAAGCTATTTCCTGATCAAATAGTCTCAGAGTAAATCCTCCTAATATTTACTGACCTTTTAAGATAGTCTGTCTGCTACTGCAATTACCTGCCTGACTAAGGGCTTTATGTTTAACCAAAGCTGAATAAAAGGCTGGCGAGGCCTGGGCACCAGTGGAAGTCCTTCCCCTTGAGTTGGACTTGCCCGCCTGGTCCCCCAATATTTCCAAATTATTATTTCTTGTCTTGTCTCTTTCATTTGCATGCAGACCTCTTCCAGATCCTGAACCCTGAGCCACGCGGGACATGGGGGAACACACAAACATTACATACTCTATCATATAAATGAGTAACACTTCACATCTTCCCAGTGACTGCTTTTTCATCTCTTATGAAAGCATTTAAAGGGCAGAGTCCTTGACTAATTTTTCACTGCTTGGTACACAGGGTTTATGATAAAAAGGCTCAAAATATATTTTATCTAAAATGAAAGTATAATCAACTATCTATATATATAAAAGGCTAATATGCAAAGTGTCCCCTCGGGAGTTTGACTGGGAGACCAGAAGTTCAATTGCTCACTATGACATGCGCTGAACACCAGGGGGTGGGGTGGAATGAAGGAAGACCCTGGCCAGCAGCCGGCAGCCAGGGAAGGAAGGCCCCGGCTGACAGCCGGAAGGTCCCAATCAGCCCTGATTGCCGGCCAGGCCTAGGGACCCTACCCGTACACAATTTCATGCACCAGGCCTCTAGTTCCTATATAAACACACATATATTTGCATTTGAGTATATATACATATATATTTCTTTCCTTTCCCCCCCAAAGTAATTTTTTATTCTTGCATTCCATTTGTTTTTCCAATTGTGAATAAAAAAATACATAGACAGTGGTTACAAACCAGAGTGAACTGGATACAAGAAGCGGGCTTGCCCCTTCCCATCATCCCCTTCTCTAAGTTAGACCACATGGGACCTGGCTTCTGAGTCCAGTTTGCCCACCCGGGCTTAGTCGGATTTCTCACACTCAGAACCTGGCGTGGACACCTGCAGGGTCAGGGTGGCTCCGGGGAGGACTGCAGTGGAGGGCTAGGTGTCTGGGCTGGACTTGCTGGCTCGAGGTGCAGTCATGGCCTGTGGCCTCTCCTGGCTAAGGACCAGCCCACTTGGGCCTCCACGTCGTTTTTGTGGGTGTTGGCTGATTGAGCTACAACTCCAGCTTTGCCTCCCCACCGTCTTGCACATCCACAGTACACTGGTTTGTGCAGCTCCTCTGTGAAGGTGCATTTCTATTTTTTAATTTACTTATTGGTTAATAAGATTGGTTAATAAGATTATATAGTTTTCAAGTGTATAATCCTATAATGCATTATCTGTGTATTGCACCGTGTGCTTATCACCTTAAGTAAAATCTCCTTCTGACCCCCTTTATGGTTTACTACCCTCCCCTTCAGAATGGCAACAAAAACCTGATTAACCCTAGAACTAATTCCCAGGAGGAAGGAGGTGGCAATTGCCTGCAAAAGAAAAACTCATAAAATTATTTCTCAGAAGGTAAACGCTTTTTAAATAATTCCTCCTGTTTCTGAATATAGATGCCATCTGTTCCAAGAAAGGCATAATGAGTGAAGGAAAGAGAAAACTTTATATTTCTCTGTATATATGAATCAGTTAAATATTAAAAATAAGCACCATATCTTTTTAATATATTTTTATTTATTTCAGAGAGGAAGGGAGAGAGTGATAGAAACATCAACAATGAGAAAGAATCATTGATCACTGCCTACTGCACGCCCCCCACTGGGGATCAAGCTAACAACCGAGACATGTGCCCTGTTCAGGAACTGAACCATGACCTCCTGGTTCAAAGGTCAACACTCGACCATTGAGCTACCACAGCCAGGCAACACCAGATTTTTTAATATTCCTGATTGTGTTTATTTTGAGGGACTAAACAAGGGACAGGTATTTTAAAACAAGAAAGATCATTTATTTGGTACCCAGTTGATAAAAAAGAATTGTTTCACCTTTCAGTACAATTTAATTCAGGAAGCAGTCATTGATTTTCTATGCTATAAAAGTCTGGTCCTTGGTGTTATGAGAGGTACAAAAATGAATCACTTGTAGTCTTGAGCTTCAATGATCTCAGTCTATTGAATAAAACAGATTTATAAACTGCCATACAAAATATCAAGAAGTAACTTCATAAAATAGAAGCAAGGCTCTCAAACTTTAACAGGCATTAGAATTACCTGAAGCAATTGCTAAAATATAGTTTGATTAGTGGCCCCAACCTCAGAGTTTCTCATTTAATAGGTAAAGTGTGGGGCCTAGATAATGGGGATTTCCAACATGGACCCAAGTCTTATGCAGTTGATCTTGGACTGATATTTTAAAAATTAGTGCTTTAGCCAGGTCGGCATTGCTCAGTGGTTAAGCATAGACCTATGAATCAGGAGGTCATGGTTTGATTCCCCGTCAGGGCATATGCCTCGGTTGTGGGCTCGATCCCCAGTGGGGGACATGCAGGAGGCAGCCAATTGAAGATTCTCTCTCTTTATTGATGTTTCTATCTCTCCTTCTTCCCTTCATCTCTGAAATCAACTTCAAAAATATTACTAACTTAAGACTATGATAGAGATTTTTTTTTAAATTTTTACTTAGTTGACAAAGGAAGAATTCCCAATGAGTAATTATTTGATAATTCATTTATCAAATTTGTCAGGAAGACGAGAAATTAAACCATTATATGGAAAGTAAAAAAGAAATCAAGCAAAGACATAAATAAGACAATATTCAAGTTATGTGTAGACTGTGTGCTTAGACCATGAATGAATACATTTGACTAGTAGGAAGGAGGCTTATAAAGATATGAAATGAAGATTTATGCGGGAAGCCACTGCTTGCCAATACTGTCATGAGAGTGCACCAAGGAACGTGGAAGGCTGATGGAACTTGGGTGTTACCAGGGATGATGCTAAGCACCAATTGTTCATGTTGAGATAGTGGTGGCTCAAGGAAATTCCCTAACCTGATAATCCTTTTACTGTTTACCAAACTTTACCTTTGATATGCCCTTATGCATTGTTAGAGGGCAAGATGTGTATCTAAAACTAAATAAAAAGCAGACAAGACCCAGTCTTGGGGTGTCTCTTTAAGAAAGGCTCAACCTGGCCCACCCTATGCCTTCTAAATTCATATTTCTTGTATAGCATTTTCATTTGTGCATTGCCCCCCCCTTCAGATCCTGAACCCCACAGTGAAGGTCGTGGCAGATTTACTAAAAGTTTATATAGGACTGTCAAAATAAAATCTCTGTATAACAAGACAGTGTACCCACCAGAATGGTTAAAACTCAAATCAAAGAACAGCCTCAAGTTCTGACAATGATCAATTATAACTGGTGCTTTTATTACTTCTGATTGTTGTGCAAAATATGACACTATTTTTGGAAGACATTTTGTCAGATTTTATAATACTAAACATACACATAGACGATGATTCATCCATTTTATTCCCAGATACAGTGTCAAGAGTAATAACAACACATGTCAACCAAAAGGCAAATGCATGAATGGTCAAAGAAACTGAGTATCTATATAAGTAAAAAACTGTGAAAACACAAAATCCATCAACGAGTGAATGAGGAAAGAAAATAAGCTGCATGTACAAATATGGGTGAATCTCAAAAAACACTAAGTGAAAGAAATCAGACACAAAAGAGAACATAGCATAGAATTCCACAGAGATTCCAGGATGGCTGCAGAGTAGGGGGAAGCTGCCTCCACTGCTTCCTGCCCCAACCTGGACTTATATCTAAATCACAGAGCACTCAACCTGAAGAGCCAACTGAAGACTAGCAGAACTGAAATATTAAAACCAAGGATTTACACAAGAAGCCACACACAGACTGGTAAGAAGAGCAGAGACGCAGACAGGGAGAGCCCCTGCACTCAGGTGGGGTAGCTGCTAAAAAGACAGAGGCATATCTCGGAGGCAAAACTCCCTCTCCCTAGGAGCATGGGGTCTCAACCCCATGCAGAGATCCCCAACCCAGAGAAAACAGAGAGGAAGAGTAACTGCAGAGCATCTGTCTGTGAAAATCAGTGTGGCTTCAGTCCACCTGGGAGAATCAGCCCGCACCCTACCTTACGAGAAAAGAGCTCTCTGATTGTTACAGTGCCACTCTGGGGAGTTCACTGCCAGGGGTGGGCAAACTTTTTGACTCGAGGGCCACAATGGGTTCTTAAACTGGACCGGAGGGCCGGAACAAAAGCATGGATGGAGTGTTTGTGTGAACTAATATAAATTCAAAGTAAACATCATTACATAAAAGGCTACGGTCTTTTTTTTTTTTTTTTTAGTTTTATTCATTTCAAACGGGCCGGATCGGGCCCGCGGGCTGTAGTTTGCCCACCGCTGGTTTAGACTCTGACTGCTGGCAAGGCCATGCTGCCATTCCCAGGTCTTGGGGAGGGGTCTGCTGGCTGTACCCAACACAGACTTTAAGGAACCTTTTTTTTTTTTTCCTGGGGAGGCTTTTGCCAGAGACTCTGACAGTGACTAAACTGCGTTGGCTTGGCATAGGGGGCTGGACTCCCCCACCTCAAGTGCACAGCCAGCGCCCCTCCCCCACTTGTTGAATCACTTACCTTCCTGTGCTGCTGAGTTCAGTGCTGCAAGGAAGCTGTGCAGAGCTGGGACTTTTTTCCCTATCTGCTGAGTCCAGCCATGCAGAGAGATCAGAGCCCGGAGCAGAGCTGGGACCTTTGCCCCTGTCCTGCTTAGTACTAGTACAGTGGCACCAGAGGATCAGAGAGCTGCACAGAGCTGGGATTTTCAGACTGTCTCCCCTGGGAAGCTTCTGTCCAGGAATGAGAGGGGTGAATGCTGGGCTGTGTGGCTACATTTTCAAATACAATCTCCTTTGTGAGTTCAGCCCACTCTACTCTGGGCAAAGGAAGAAGCGCCCACCCTCTCCTGCAGGTTTGTGGCACCACTCCCAATGGGAGACTATTTGAATCAGCCCTTACAATCCTGGATACCACCACTGGGCACAATTCTCTGGGGGAGAGGGAGAGAGGCTCATAGCAGAGAGTTTCAAAATGTGAGACCCTCAGAGGCTATTGTCTGGGACCAGGACAGAGTGCTTAGTCCCTTCCTGGGGTCTGAGACTCTTTTGATCTATCCTCCTAAGCCCAGGACAGCTGAGCTTGCTCCTACAGAGGGGACCACTGACTCCACCCAAACTAAACCTGCAGCGAACTCCCCAAATACAGGCCCCACGAGCCCTGTCCTCCTAACTCCAGTTGCCCCACCCTAACAAGCTCTCAATCTGCGGAAGGCGCTGTGGGTTGCAGCTAGCCTGGGCTCATCCCACAGTCTTTCTTCAGAAGGCTCTAGAGCAGCGGTTCTCAACCTGTGGGTCGCGACCCCTTTGGCGGTCGAACGACCCTTTCACAGGGGTCGCCTAAGACCATCCTGCATATCAGATGTTTACATTACGATTCATAACAGTAGCAACATTACAGTTATGAAGTAGCAATGAAAATAATTTTATGGTTGGGTCACAACATGAGGAACTGTATTTAAAGGGCCAGAAGGTTGAGAACCACTGCTCTAGAGGAAGATCAGGTGACCTCAGGGGGAAGCAGAAGAGCTGATAGGTGAGGATAGACCTCAGGGAGTCTTGGTCCTTTACAGATAAGGCCCCAGCTCTGAGCTGAAGAAGCCAATGCTTTTACACAGATTGGCCCCTCGCATGCACACCCAGGTCCAATAGACACAGACACAAACAGGAACATGTGGTAGCTCCAGACAGGTAGCCTAAGGCTGGTTACACACAACGTTTGACAGCACCTGTACCTTAACCCCACTCAAATGGACCCAGAAACAATACAAACCATGTTGAGCTCTGTACCACACCAGAGCTCAACCCAACTAGCCCCACAAGTGGTATACCCAAAGGGGGATTTAGCAGGCACCAGACCCTGCTAGCAACATCTCCACCTTGAGAAGCAGACTCTGAACAGTGTCTCAAACATGGTGATTGAGGTTTATCCTTATAGTTACCCAGCCTGAAATGTCAACACCACCCAGGAAAGGGCCAATAGCATTCAAGACTCAACTACAACAGGGAGTGCACATAACCCATGAGAAATATTTCTGAAGCATGAATCTCAGGTGATCTGGAAGACAGTGTGACTGAGCCCAGCAAGACCCCTTCATCTTAAAGCCATCACAAAAAGTTTGGCAGTCATAGCAGGTCTGCCTAATACACAGAGACAAAATGGGGAGACAAAGAAAAATGCTCCAAACAAAAGAACAAGTGAAATAATTAAATGAAATGGATGAAATGGAAGCAACCAAATTCTAGAGGCAGAGTTTTAAAGAATGATAATCAGGATTCTTAAGGATCTTAGGGGAAGACTGGATGATCTCAGTGAGAACTTAAATAAAGATACAGTAAACATTAAAATGACAGAAATCATAAAAAAGAACCAGTCAGAAATGAGTAATACAATATCTGAAATGAAGAATACACTAGAAGGAATCAACCGCAGGTTAACCGCAGAGAGTCAATCAAATCAGTGAATCAGAGGGCGAGAAAATATGCATCCAAGTAGAGTGTCAAAAAGAAAAGAGAAGGAGAAGAAATGAGGAAAGTCGGAGAAACCTCTGGGATAAAATCAAGTATAACAACATCCTCATCATAGGGATACCAGAAGGCTTCGATTCCCAGGCAAGGGCATGTACCTGGGTTGCAGGTTCATTTCCCAGCTCCAGTTGGGCCGTGTGCAGGAGGCAACCAATTAATGTGTTTCTTTCACATCGATGTTCCTCCTTTTCCCCCTCCCTCCCTTTCACTCTATCTAAAAACAATGGAAAAATATCCTCAGTTGAGGATTTTAAAAAATCTTATTGTTTTTCTAGGATTATGGTGGTATAAGTGAATAGAAAAAAATATAAGGAAATTTTCTAGTTTACAGAAATATTATATTATTTGATTGGATGGTCTAGGCATAATCTCACTGAGATGCAATAAATATTGTTTATAGAATGACTAGGTGTTGGTGGTAAGGGAAAATAAAAAATTTAGGGTGACGTTTTTAGCCTGCACAAGTGAATGTATGGTATTATTAAGTAAAATAGAATAACAACAAAAAGTGGCATTTTATATGTATTTATTTTCTATTGCTTTGTAATAAATTACCATAAATCTAGCAGCTTAAAACAACAGATATTTATTATTTCACAGTTTCTATAGTTCAGGAGTCCAGGCAAGACTTACCTTGATTACCTCTTGCAGTACTTAGAAGGCTGCAATCAAGGCATTAGCCAGGTTGCATTCTCATTTGGTATCTTGGCTGTTGAAAAATCTACCTCTGAGTTCTCTTGACTTATTGGCAGAATTTATTTCCTCTTAAGACACATGGCAATTTGCTACTTCAAAACCAGTAATGCAAAGAGACAGGAAGAGGAAGGCAAAAAGCCACAGAAATAGCTAGAGCAAGAGAGTGGAGCAGGAGCAAGGGCAGGGAACTGCTTGCCAGATTGATAACACAGTCTTAGCAACCTTCTATAATGTAGATGTATCACATGCATCCCATCACTGCTGCCATATTCCATTGATTAAAGCAAGTCACATGCTTTCCCACACTCAAGGGAAGAGTTATACAAGAGTGTAAACACCAAGAGACAGGGATTATGAGGGTCATCTTAAAGTCTATCCTCCTCAGTAGAGAAAAATGAAGGCTGTTTTGGATTTATGAAATTTGTGAATCTTTCCTATGCTTTTTATCAAGGAGGTAGTAGAAAATGCAGTATGATTTGTGATTATTTAAGGCTACAAATATTATAAAATATTTAAAATTATGGTGATAGCTTTGTATTAAATTCCTAGGATATAAAAGAAAAAACAAAAGTTTATGTCAATTTCTCTCTCTCTCTCTCTCTCTCTCTCTCTCTCTCTCTCTATATATATATATATATATATATATATATATATATATATATATAAAAACTAGAGGCCCAGTGCACAAATTTGTACACTAATGGGGTCCCTCAGCCTGGACTGCGGGATCGGGACAAAAGCAGCTCTCTGACATCCCACAAGGGGTCCCGGATTGCGAGAGGGCACAGGCCAGGCTGAGGGACCCCACTGGTGCATTTTCGGGCCTGGGAGGGACACGGAAGGTTGGCCAGCCAGGGAGGGGCTACCTTGGGAGGGCTCCAGGGCTTGTCCGGTCCATTTCACTCAGTCCCAATTGGCTGGACCCCAGCAGCAAGCTAACTTACCGGTCAGAGCATCTGCCCCCTGTTGGTCAGTGAGTGGTTGAGCAGCCTTAGCTTATCATTAGCATATTATGCTTCAATTGGTTGTACGGCCGACTGGTAGACCAGATACTTAGCATATTAGGCTTTTATTACATAGGAAGCCTAAGCGACCAGATGACTGGATGACCAGACGACCGGACGACCGGATGACCGGCTGGTAGCTATGACATGCACTGACCACCAAGGGGAAAACGCTCAATGCAGGAGCTGTCCCCTGGTGGTCAGTGCGCTCCCATAGGGGGAGCACCACTCAGCTGACAGACAGGCACCAGACGCTAGGCTGACAGCTGGCAAGCACAGCTGTGGTGGCATGAACCTCTCCTGTGGACATTCCCCCTGTGTACCCAAGCGGTGGCAGGTGCAGCGGGGTGGGATGAGCAGGAGCGGTATGGTGCCCAGCCCAGGTTTAGGCTCCTCCCTAGCCATCTGCCGCTTGGCACACTACTTGGTGCTGTGCGGGATCTACGTGGACAGCAGGCTGGAGCCTGACGAGCTGGTGGGTAAAGCCGGGCTGTGGTGGCGGAGAGATCCACTCAACCCCACAGGCCAGGCTGAGGGACCCCACTGGTGCACGGGCCTCTAGTTTTAAAATGACATAACTGGATTTTTTAGTATGATGCAGGCAAGGAGCCCAATAAAATTGCCCACTTAAGTCAATTGAGCTATGGTGGGGGTTTTTTTTATGTTTTTATTTGATTTCAGGGAGAGGGAGAGAGAGATAGAAACACTGATGAGAGAGAAACATTGATCAACTGCCTCCTGCATGCCCTTACTGAGGATTGACCCTCAACCAATGCATGTGCCCTGACCAGAATCAAACCAGTGACCTCCTGGTGCATGGGACAGTGCTAAACCAACAGAGACACACTGGCCAGGCAGGCTATGGAGTTTTAAAAATGATTTTCAGGAAACATGATGTGAGAGATATTTTTAAACTGCAAAGATATGAACTAACATAAAACAAGAACAAGGAAGAAAAGGTGGATGTCAATTCTGAACCAATGGAGTCACTAAACAAACATTCTCTAAGTTCAGGGATAAGAAAAAATATGTTGTCACAATGCTGATAACCAGTTCTGTCAATCAGTTCTCTAGCAAGCTGTCTCAAATTTCTACAAAGGAAGCTGTAGACAAAAAGGTGAACACTTGGCCCAAGATTAACTAGGCTGAACTATAACACTTAGGCAAGAACTTTGCAAACTCCCTAATAGGTTTGATGATAAGGAAAAAGAAACTTTGGGCCATGCAATTTTGGGGACTTGTTGGGGATCTTTTGTAATGCTGATCGTATGTTACCAAATGGAGAAGATTGATACAAATTAGTAATTATCGATAGAATAATAGTATTCTAGCTATATAAATAAACCATCACAAGGCAGATTCTTTAAAAGGTAGTGAGTATGAGTAAAAATGGCACAGTGGAGAAGATAATCATGGCAAAGCTATTAGAAAATACTTAGCAACCATTTGAAAATGAACTCAGCTAAAATAGACAAAAACTTGGTGACGAATTTGTAGAGCAATAGTTCCAACAGAAACTCTTATTGAAGTGATCAACAACAGCAAGCAAATTATTATTATTATTTTTCCTGGACAAGGTACTTTTTAAAAAAATTAAATTTATTGGTGTGACGTTGGTCAACATGATCATATTGGTTTCAGATCTGAGTTTATGTGTTATAAGATCTGTATATTGCACTGTGTGTCCACCACCCAAAGTCAAATCTTCTCCTGTCACCATATATTAGGAGCACCTTCTCTCCCAAACCCCTTCCCTTTGGCAATCACCACACTGCTGTTTGTGTTCACAAGTTTCAGTTTTATATGCTGCATATGAGTGAAATCATATGGTTCCTAGCTTCTTCTGACTGACTTATTTCACTTAGCATAATATTTTCAAGGTCCATCCATGTTGTTGCAAATATGCTCAAGTGTAATTTAACTGACTTTTGGTTGAAAAATGTATTGCTTGGGAAAGACAATATTATAGTTAAGTGTTTCTGAATTTATGGGAGGAGTTGTACACAGTATAACCAAATTAGTATAGAAGTATCATCTTTAGATACATAGTTGAGGAATATGAAGTAGTTATCAGCAATGGGGACAGGAAGCAAGGTCAGGGCAGAGAGCAGCTGCACTCACTATTTCATTAATTCTGGGTGGAGACGATTTGTTGTTGGAAGCACAGTTGTGTTGGGTGTTTTGTCCCAGCACAGGGGTTCCATCAACCCTGTGAAATGTAAACAAAATTTCAATTGGCTATGTATAGGTACATTTTTCAGATAATGGATTTTATAGCTTTCATATGATTTTCCTTGTGATATATGACACAAAATAAGTATGACATCTAAAACCCTAATAAAACTAAATTACAGTTTTTGGAGAAATCTTTTTTTTATTGGTTTCAGAGAGGAAGGGAGGAGGAGAGAGAGATAGAAACATCAATGATGAGAGAGAATCATTGATCAGTTGCCTCCTGCACGCCCCCTACTGGGGATTGAGCCTGCAACCCAGGCATGTGCCCTTGGCTGGAATCGAACCTGAGACCCTTTAGTCCGCAGGCTGATGCTCTATCCACTGAGCCAAGCCGGCCAGTGTGAGAATTCTTCTTTTAAGAGCAAAAAAGACCAAGGACATTTGAATGGAGCTTGTGTTGTGAGAGTTGACAGAAGTTTAGCTCTTATCATGTACTAGAGACCTGGTGCACAACATTCCTGCACTCAGCCCAGCCTGCGCCCTCTCACAGTCCAGGACCCTTCAGGGGATATCCACTTACCTCTGCAGTCAGACACCCCTCTCATAGTCTGGGGCTCTTTCAGTCTGGGACCCCTCACTCCTTACCACCTGCCTGCAGCGGAGGCGGGAGAGGCTCCTGCCACTGATGCTGCGCTTGCCAGCTGTGAGCCCAGCTTCTGGCTGAGCAGCGCTCCCCCTGTGGGAGCTCAGTGACCACCAGGGAGCAGCTCTTAATTTGAGCATCTCCCCCCTGGTGGTCAGTGTATGTCATAGAGACTGGTCGTTCCACTGTTTGGTTGATTTGCCTATTAGGGTTTTATTATATAGGATATTTTCCAAGAAGGAAACACAGGGCAATTGTTACACGTGGAATGATGTGCAGAATACAAGTACCCTCTTCTATAGATGCCTTTTGTTGTTGTTCTAGGTCAGAAAATAAAAATGAAGAAATGATTGACTGTAGCAGTTGAAAATAAAATATCTAAATGGAAAAGAAATCCTAATCATTAGTAATTGCTTAGGCAATTAGGAAATGCCCAGATTATTACACTGAAATGTAGTCTGACTAGACCATTCCTGAAGTTAAGGTTTTATAAAAATGGACTCCCCAGAGATTAAGGCACATAGTGATTTTACACAAAGAACTGTTAAAGAAAAATTGCACTGGATGGAGTTAAATAGGCAATCAAGACTTTATTCAAGACTATTGCAGTAGGGGTCAACACTATTTCAATAAGACAGAGATTGAACTCAACTCCACTGGCACAAAAGGCAGGAAGATTTTTAAACCCTTGAATGAGCTGATGGAAAAGTACTAAAGGATATTAGGCAGTGGGAGGTTGTTTAATGTGCTTAGGCCATCTGTGTTGGCTAATTGGTAGTTATTTAAGTTTGGCTCCTACCCTCACTCAGTCAGTAGGAGATAGAGGCTCTATCTTTCTTGATGATTCTATTTCAAATGGATGGCTTTCAGATCTTTGCAAAAGATATCCCCGGGTTTGTGGAACTGGCAAGAGGCAGTTTAACATCTCAAAAGAGCATAGAAAGAATTTACAATTGCAAGTTTTCTAAAGCAAATGTTCTAAGAAAAGGAAGGTCAGGGGCCTAGCCTCGGGAAGAAACCTGGCTAAAGCTGCAGGGAACATAAGGCTATTGTCACACTATTCTGTTATTTAAGGCTTTCCTTGTATGACAGCTATGTACTCAACCTAATTAGTAATGTTTTCCTTTAAAAAATTCCATGCAAGAGCCTAGGCTTGGAGCTGCCATACTAAACACCATTACTGGAAAACAGAGAGCACCATGTGTTTCTACTGGCCACTTTCAATTTACTAAACCATTCATTTTTTTCTTGAAGGAAAAACAAAATTGTATGTGCACATATTTGAAGGGGTTATTTTAACACATATGCAGCCTGTGAAAATGTTCCCACTAGAGTTTCAAGGCTTTTGCTGAATTTGCTGAGTTTTGTAGATTGCAGTAAAGCTAACTATTCTTTCGCTTACACTGCTATAAATTTTGCTTATTGTTATGTATAATGTATAAAGAAGCACAGCTATACAATGTATCTTTTGCAGGAAGATTATGAACTAAATCAAAAGTATTTTCAATATAAATAATAAAACAGAAAAGACTACTTACAACAGAGCCAGAAAAGCTTAGACATGCAAATATAATTTGCAGAGCTTCTTTAGAAATCATGTGCCAAAATAAAAAATAAAAAAACAAACAAACAATAAAAACCCCAACAACTCATAGATACAGACAATGGCAAGGTGATTATTAGAGGAGAAGGGGGAGGGAGTTGGTAGAAGTGGGTATGGGGGGACAGAAATGGTGATGAAGTGTTACAGGCACCTCACAGACACCAGGAGAGGTGTTCCTGGACAGCCCACTGAGTCACAGGGAGAGGGTTGTCCCCTACTAGGTTCTTGTCAGTCTCATAGGAATGAATTCAGATAAGTGACTTGTAATAAAGCACATTTATTAAAGAAATAAAGCAAGTAAATTTATCAAAGAAGCAAGGCAAATAAATCTACTAAACTATTAAACTATACCCCCACCCCCGCTCAAAGTGCAGATGGACTTCCCAGCTAGTCTGAGAAGCGAGTCTGCTGGGGGTTTCAGGGGTTCTATACCCTTCTGTTTGTAGGTTTTAAAATTCCTCTGCTGAATATCTTGGTACGGATTAACTCTTAAGGTTCCCCTTTGACTTTGTTATGGCTTTCCTAGAATTCATGAGAGGTACCTGGCAATTTTATCTTGACAAGCCCTGAGACTTCTGGCTTCTGTGTTTAGGGAGTGAAATGACCCCCGCCCCCTTTTTTTTGCCCTTTTCCCAAAATGGCTAACTTCTTTGTTTAGTGAGACAGGCTCCTCCTTCTTTCCTTTCTCCTTACCCGCTCCTGCCTTAGCAGTTCTAGGGTGATTTATGCTATGTACTGATGTATTCTCTGGTTAGAGAGAGAAAGGGCATTAAGATTACCCCTCCTTTCCTGCATTCTTTAGTGAGTGGAGGTATTTAGCCATATGTTCTCAAGTGTCCTTGTTTTGGACAAAATGATGGCTTATTATTTACAAGCTGGCTGCAAGCTCCCCAAACTGTTTGGCCTGGTTTAATTTGCTTGTCTCAGTTTCCCTATTCCACTTGCTGAGGAATTTTCCTAGCTTCTTACTATCCTGTAACAGAAGGAGACTTAACTTCGGGTGTTGAGCACGCAATATAATATACAGATGATGTAATATGGAATTGTACTCCTGAAACCTGTATAGTTTTATTAACTAATGTCACTCCCAATAAAGGCAATAAAAATAAAGAAATCATGTAAGGCAGGTTGTGAGCACAGGGCTTGGGTATTGTTATAACTCATTGCAAATATTTTTAGTTGATATGTGCAAATTAATATTGAAGCTTATTCAATTTCTGAAGAAAGTTAATCACTCACTTTTTTGGCTCATGCTAACACTTAATATCTGATTGAGGAGAGAGAAAAGGAATATATAGTACTATCCACAAAGGAAAGAAAAATATATAAGGGAGAAAATTTTTCTAAAATCTAGCAAGCAACACTACTCAAACTGCAGAGAAAACTATTCCCAAATGTCTCTAGGAGAGTACCTTTCTAGATATTAGATAAGGTCCATATGGCATTTAAAATGACATAGGAACAAGGCCTCAAATAGGACAGATTTTTAATATTACTTCTTTCAATTTAATATGAAAGTAAACAAATATAATCAATTCTGAACCAATGGGTTATCAGTGAGGTGTCCTCTGTGATTTCCAAGTAATTTCTTTATTTTATATAATGGTCATTAAGTTATTTATAATGTTCCCTATGTATCATTTTAATACCTGAAATGTCTTGAATGATGTCCCTCTATAATTGCTGAAATGATAATTTATCACTTGTATTCTGTTTTCTTGACCAATATAGCATGAGGTTTATCAATTTTATTGAGCTTTTCAAAGAATAAGCTATTAATGTTGTTTTATCTTAGAGTTGTCAGATTTAACAAATAATAATACAAGCAATCAGATTCAAATTCAGATCAACAATGGATATTTTTGTATGCATCCTTATGTATTTTGTATTTTTGTGCTTCTGGATCCATATACTATTTATGGCATGCTAAAAAACATGCTTTATCTAAAATCTAGAGTTAACTGAGTGTTCTGAATTATATGTGGCAGCCAGCTCTATGTTCTCTATTTTAGCCTGTTCCATTTTGTTGATTTCTGCTCTTTCTCTGTATAATACTCTTTCTTCTACTCAATAGATGTTTTCTTTTAAAACATAATAAAATATAATACAGACATTATATGCATTATATATTGTTACATAAAATATATATAAAGTCTATAATTTTAGTATTGATTATATATTAAAATGAGTACTTTGAGTTTAACACTTGTTAAGTAATCTATGTATATAAAAACCTAAGCAACCTTTAGGACTGAACGACCAGAATGACCAGAACAACCGGTCGACCAGTTGCTATGACGTGCACTGACCACCAGGGGCCGACGCTCAATGCAGGAGCTGCCCTCTGGTGGTCAGTGCGCTCCCACAGCCAACCTCCCATGGCCCCTGCCCCTGGCTGGCCAACCTCCCGCAACCCCTCCCCCTGGGGCCTGATTGGAGGGTCCAGCAGGCCAACCTCCCAGGGTCCCTCCTCCCCAGCCAGCCCCCTGATAGGCCTCGACCACCGGCCAGGCCAAGCGACCCCACCCGTGCACGAATTCATGCACCGGGCCTCTAGTTCATTGTAATGTTATGTGCAAGGCACTGTGATTATGTTTTTGACTGATTAAATTTATAACTTCTAAAACATATGTATTAATAATTTAGAAATTTAAAACACTCCTCAGATCCAAATATTTAATACTTCCCAATTGAATCCTAGCCTCCTGGCGCATATTCCTATGATTTTTTGCAGTGTTTGCTTCTGAGGCTTTAGTAATTGATAGTTAATTTAAGTGGTATTCTGGTGAGAATTTTCTGCTTATTGACAGATATGAGCCACTATATTAATCTTTTTCCAATCTTTTCACCAATATAGGAAAGTACCATATCATTTAATTACTTACATGATTTCTCTGATATTTTTAGGCTGTGTAAATTATTCCAAACACATTGTTGAGACAATATAGGTTCTGTTGATAAATCAAAATCCTAGGCTTCTATGTGTGTTTGTAAGCACACATGCTTTATATATACTCAGCAATAAAAAACAAATTCTTCAGAATGCAATAAATAAATATATTTTGAATATTTAGTGAATGATTTTTATTTATCTCATCATTTGGGCTTTTCTACTTCTTGGGGATAATTATAATTTTGGATTATCCCCTAATTCCAAGGAGTATGAAAATCAAAAATGTTTTAAATTATTTTTAAATATTCGCAGGAACTTAAATTCTTATGTTCCCTACATGAGAGTAATGACACTCTCATTAACAAATTCTATGACTATTTCTTCTTGACCTATCATTAGAGCCCTACTTTAAAGTCAAACAAGAAGCTTAGCTAATTCCTTGACCACAATACAGAGCATGACAGATATCCACCATTCATCTTGCTAATTCTTTGGTCTCTTGCTTCTCAAGTTAGTTCTGTGAGGAATCCTTATTTAATTTCTTTCCTGGGGTTTATATTTTCTCCTTTTATTATGTAGAGAAATATAACTTATTTTGCTCCTTTCCCATATTTTATGATAAAAATCACTGGCATTGTCTGTCTGCATTAGCAACGTTTGTCTCAATACCTATAGATAAATATCATTGTCTGTATATGTGTTAGACTAACCATCATTTAAATAAAATTTTGAAGATAATATACAGGAATTATACAAAAGGTTGTATTTGTTTTTTTTCACATAACATTATATTAAAATATTATTCTGAATAAGTAATATTTACATAACATAAGATTTTAAAATATACAGTGTATTTGAAGAATATGTCAATAATTTATTGGTCATGTTAGTCAGCTTAGACTGCTATAAACACAATACATGGACTAGGTGGCTTCAACAGCAGCAACAATGTATTTTTTTCTCATTCATGGAGGCTGTAAATTTCAGATTGAGATGTCAGCATGATTGGGTTCTGCCAAAGGTCCTTTTTGTTGTTTGCAGACAATTGACTTCTTACTGTGTCCTCTTAAAACAGCAAAGAAGAGAGTTTCTTCACTTTACTGTGTAATCTTTTATGGTATCCCACACAAGCTTGAAGCAGAAAATGTTGACCCACTTAATCAAAGAGAAAAATTCATCCAAAATAATAGCTAGTATTCACTAACTTACTGTTCTTCTAGCCACATGACTTGTATATTCTTTATCTAAAGAATGCTTTCCCGCCTTAACCGGTTTGTCTCAGTGGATAGAGCGTCAGCCTGGGGACTGAAGAAGGGTCCCCGGTTCGATTCTGGTCAAGAGCATGTACCTTGGTTGTGGGCACATCCCCAGTAGGGGGTGTGCAGGAGGCAGCTGATCAATGCTTCTCTCTCATTGACGTTTCTAACTCTCTATCCCTCTCCCTTCCTCTCTGTAAAAAAATCAATAAAATATATATTTTTTAAAAGAATGCTTTCCCAATGAAAGTATTACAGAAAGTAATAGGTATTCTGTGTAATGTTATTTTAAGCCTTTATGGTGACTGGAACTTGAAGGAACTTGAGCAGCTTTATGTGTTTTACCCATTGAAACATAAACATAATATGGTCTCGGTGTGCACTGAATTGAAAGTTGGGAAGCAGTGATATAATTCTCACAATGGCCTTAATAAGTAGTTAGTGTTGTCGTCATTTTAAATAAATGTGGGCTGGAATAAGTTTTATAATTCTGTTTAAAGAAGTTAAGTCACGTTCTCTAGATCTCATGGCTAGAGAACGTTGTGTACTGTGAATGGACTCAATCTTTAACTTTCAAGGACTGACTGTAGTCTATGAGTACACGAGATAGTTCCTCTCTGAACCTGTCTGTCTACTTCCAAGTTTATCTCTATACTTCCCTTCCCCTTTCTTGCCCCTTCTTAAATGAAAAGATTAGTGCATTTATAAAAAAAATCATACTATTTTATTTGCAAGTCTTGTTTCATAAATGAAATACAGAAAAAAAAAGTGTATAGACTTTGAAAACGAACAAACAAACCGGATTGCAGCCTGAATTCTGAATGATGGCTACTATAAAACTTTTCTTTAGGTTAAATTAGCTGCCCCAAGTTTTCTAGGATTCTAGTTTAGACTAATAAATGTATATAGATAGATAGATAGATAGATAGATAGATAGATAGATAGATTTCATCTTAATCAATGGAACTTATAGAATCTCTCAGTAAGCAGGTTTGTGATGGTTAAGCTAGTTTAAACAAATCATGTCAATGAAAATGGCCCAGAATAGAGTTATCAGACAAAAGTAATTTTCTATGGCTATTCATTGCTCCTGATCAGCTCTGCAACCCCATTGTGTGACTATCTACTCATTACTCACCACAGTCTGAAATACACTGACTTTTTAGTTACCTGACCACAGATCCAGCTCTTTCCAAATTGGAATATTTGGTTATATATTTTTCTTTGTCTGAAAGGGCCCTTCTATCAACTTTTACTTGGTTGATGGCTTCTCCTGATCTATTAAAACAAAGCCCACTCTATTATTCTTCTTTGTATGCCTTATGATTTTCCTTAAAATTAATTTATCTATGAGGCTAGACTTTGTATTTATTGTTACCAAATAGTTGAGCTCTATAGGGGTGTTTAATTGCTGTTCACTGACACCTAAAATTTGACTTATTATGCATTCCACATGGGGAAAAAATTGCATCAATAAGGAAGATATGCAAATAAATAAGACATTCAAAGTCAAATGCATGGAGTCATGTATTGGAGAGCCTGAAATTTGTAACACAGTAGCTCAGAAGAATGCATGGAAAGATATTCTGAGGACTGAAAGTAAAGAAGGAGGGAAGGAAAGAAGGAAAGAAGGAAGGAAGGAAAAAAGGAAAGAGAGAGAAAGAACCTATCTCTCTTCAAACAAGTGTCAGAATTATGTATATCAACTAATTTTGAGAAGGTAAGAACTTAATTTGTAAGTAGGTTAGCTGTATCTTTTTAAGTAAAAATATGAAGGTGTAAAATTCCACCTTTCAATTTATTACTCCTCAGACTCAAATATACCCATCTTTGCCTGCTCTGTGATAATGTACTCACCACAGTCAGAACTTTTTAGTTACCTGATCACAGACCCAGCTCTTTCTAGGTAAGTACTGTCAGTATTTTTCAGTATTAACCTTGTCAATAGAGGGTACTAAAAATGGACTGGAGGATTAAGGGTTTTTCTCTTCTCCTCTCCATTCTATCTCAATCACAAGTCTCCTTCAGGGCAAAGCTTCTTCCACTGCTAATATCCCACAGTACAGTTAATTCTGTGCTTGGTATGCTGGGTGACGCTTCTTTAGTGCTAGGCTACTGTTCAGCATGGCTTCTTCTAGCCTGGCTCATCCAAAGTGTGGATTCTCCAGAAGTCCTTGGTGTTCTGCAGTGCCCCAAGACCCTGTCTAATGGCTTCACAGTAGAATGCTACACATGAGGCCCCTCCTTGTAAATGGCCTCTCCTGGTTCTCTCTCAGTCCACTTTGTAGTGCATTCTGAGGTGACAATCCTCCCTGTGGATGGCTTCCCAGAAAACTGCAGTGATTTTATTGTCAGAAACATTTCAGTAACATTTCCCACCACTCAGTGAGCCACAAATATGCTCCCATCCCTAGCCTTTGGTCATGGGGGAAGAGGTGCCCTTTATGTAGCTGTTTTAGCTCCAGGACTAACACATACGATAACGTACATATACCTACATACGCATACAGAATTCTTAACATACTCTCACAGGCTGAACTGTGTGCATTTCAGGTCTCTTTCTCTTCCTTCTTTGCACTTAGGACTCAATAAGCTCTTCAGTTTGAAGAACTGCAGAATTGAGGGCGCACCACTAAAACTCCTTATCTTTTCTTCATCCTTATTAAATGTGTTACCAGCCCTGGTCATTTCTAGCTCTCTTGATATTTATCAACCTATTTGAATCATTTCTACTTCTCCTTTGTTCAGGAGCTCATAATTTCTATCATGGTTAATTAAAAATGACTCCCTGTCTCTGATTTTATCCTCTTAAGCCCATTTTCACAGAGCTACTGGAGATATTTTTTATTAAAGTTCAGATATGATCATGGAAATAATTCAGTGTTGAAATACTATTAGAATAATAGTTAAGCTCATTACTGAGAAATTTAAAACATTTCTATTATGGACTGTAACTACTTTTTAATCATTTATCATTTAATCTCCTAAACCCCATTTTCTGATCATACTTACATAATACTATTCTCTAAATAGTGTCTAAATTTAAACTTTAGAAATTTTGAACTGCTAGCATGACATAACATTTTATTGTATTCAGCACTTAGCATCATGAGAGTCAAGGAATGATTGCTGGACAAATAAATAAATATATGAATAAAGTGGGTTAGAGAAGAATGGATGAAGAGCAAGTAGACTAACAGTATCTTTTTATCTAAATGCATAAAAAACATAGTTTATATTTGTAGATAAGTAATTTCTTTCAGTGTTTCACAGTAAACCATACATTATGGATTTATTCAGTATAGAATGTGGTATTCATGTAAATGTACTCTCTATATATAAAAGCCTAAGCAAACGTTATGACCAGACAACCAGATGACCAGCCAGTAGCTATGACGCGCACTGACCAACCACGGGGCAGACGTTCAACGCAGGAACTGCCCCCTGGTGGTCAGTGCACTCCCACAGCCAACCTCCAGTGGTCCCTCCCCCCGGCCAGCCAGCCCTGATTGGCCCCAATCAGGACTGGGTGAGATGGCCTCTATCAGCCCCAGTCGCCAGCCAGACCGAGGAACTTCACCCATGCATGAATTCGTGCACAGGGCCTCTAGTTTCATATAAGTTTAATTAAAAATATGTCCATGCAAAAATTCAAAAAGCACTCATTAAGATAAAAGTAGTACTATCAGAATGATTTAAATGCTTAAAAAACAAACAAACAAAAAAGAAAATACAGCAAAAATGCAGTAGAGCCCAGCCGGTATCACTCAGTGGCTGAGTATTAACCTATGAACCAGGAGGTCATAGTTCGATTCCTGGTCAGGGCACATGCCCAGGTTATTGGCTCAATCCCCAGTGTGGGGCGTGCAGGAGTCAACCAATCAATGATTCTCTCTCATCTCTGATGTTTCTATCTCTCTCTCCATCTCCCTACCTCTCTGAAATCAATAAAAAATATTTTTAAAAACACAGTAGAAAAAAAATAACTGAATTAGGCAAAAGAGCTAGATATAAGCCTGCAAGAGGTAGAACCACAGGTTTCTATAGAAAGATATGAAAAGAAAATCTGTAAAAACAGTTGGTTAATAATGTGGTAGAAAGCTACATACCTAGGGAATTAAAGAAAACTCTTTGGTAGAGAAATTAAAATAGGTGATTTATTTTTAGAACAGAAGAGACAAAGTAGAATAAGTATAGCACACCCCCTTAAATTAAAAAACAATAAAAGGGGCCCAGCCAGTGTGGCTCAGAGGTTGAGCATCGACCTATGAACCAGGAGGTCACAATTTGAGTCCCTGTTGGGGCACATGCCTGGGTTTTGGGCTCAATTCCCAGTAGGGGGTGTGCAGGAGGTAATCCATCAATGATTCCCTCTCATCATCGATGTTTCAATCTCTTTCATCTCTCTCTCCCCTCTCCCTTCTTCTCTGAAATCAATAAAAAATATATTTTAAAAAAGCAATTAAAGGGTATATTAAAGATGAATATGGTAGAATCTCAAAGCCTGGAATTGTCATTCACAAATTTGGCATCAGAACATCTTAACAAAGAAGAAGTAGAAATGATTCAAATAGGTTGATAAATATTAAGGGAGCTAGAAATGACCAAGACTGGTAACACATTTAATAAGGATGAAGAAAAAATAAGGAGTCTTAGTGGTATTCCCTCAATTCTGCAGTTCTTCAAACTGAAGAGCTTCTTGATTTCTAAGCCATAATTTGGCTTGCCAGTTGCTATAAACAGAATATTTCAATTTCCCACAAATTCATATGTTAATTTCTAAATCCAATGTGATAGTAACAGGAGATAAGGTCTTTGGAAGTGATAGGTTATGAGGACAGAGCCCTTAAGAATGGAATCAATGCCCTTATAAAAGAGAACCTGGAGTGCTCCCTTCCCCTTTCTCAAAGTGAAGATATCGAGAAAAGATGTCTGTCTAAGGAACCAAGAACTGGGCTCTTCGCAGACAATAAATCTGCCTGTGCCTTGATCCTGAACTTCCTGCTGTACAGACTCGGGTAAATAAATTTTTGTTTGTTATAAGCTACCCAGCCTATGGTGTTTTGGTATAGCAGCCTAAGCAGACTAGCACACCAGGTTAGGCTTCTAAGGTTATTTGGGTTATTTGTTCTGAGAAAAATAAAATCAGTGAATGGAAAGTATGTATCCGCATGAAAGTTCCAATTTGATCCTACCACCTTAAAGATGTAGAAAATCAAGAAGTTTTAAAAATATCTCATGTCTGTACTGGAATCATCCTAAGTGATCTCTCTAAAGCTCCTTCATCAGTGTCGCATCCTGTTACCATGCAGCCTTCACAAATGGAAGAGGAAGCTACTTTTGGTTGGTAAGATTCCATTTTCTTGAAAGCATTTCAGAGGAAAAAATTGAGAAAAGGAGAAAGTCATCTAGAAATGCACACAGGGTTTTTAAGATTCTTATTGAAAAAAAAATGCCCATCCCTTTGCCCCTTCCTGCAAAAGCTTCAGTGAAAATTACCATGGAGAAAGTTTCTATCTTGATTCGTATCTGTCTCTTTCCCTGAGAATGTAGAACAAGTGGACACAGGGAAAGAGAATGGCATCTTTGAGATATCATTAAAGGTTAGACACTCTTTTATTTTCTTTTTCAAAATGTGATATCTACACCGCCTGCATCACCACTCCCCATGCTGTTTAGAAATGCTTTCTTCAGGCAACACTCAAACTTATTAACGTAAGCCCTCAAATATGTCTTAAAATAGTCTGACCCAATTCTTAGGGGCAGCAAATGCTGTTACTATAGTGTCTGTTCTACAAGTTTACTTGGAAAAATAATTCCAGATTATGGTAGAACACAGAAAAATGGAATAGCATAGGGGGTAAAATAGAGGATAGTAGTAAGATGTTGGCCAGTGAAATGTGAGAAGAGATATGTGTCATTTCAGCTGGAGTTTTTCAAAGCCCTAGAATGATTTCTCACATTTTATCTCCTCTGTCAAGGTGATATTGGAAGCAAATGTCAAGGTAAAGCTACTATTAGCCTGGATCCCTGAATAACTGTAATGAGATATATGAGCTGCCAATATGATAAACGCATAGCATGAGAAAGGAATAAACTTTTATAATACTAAGCCATAAGATTTTAAGATTGTTAACTACTACAGCATACCATAAGACAAACAATGGCCAGTTACTCATTCTATTAATTCTGTTGCTCTAACGGTAGCATTGAGATATGTTTTCAACTGCCAAACACTCCATCTTTTCTTTTAGCCTGTGTTCGTATATCTGCAGGGGGCAGTCAGTGCTTTTCATGTGTTACCCTGTGAGCATTTTTCTTCTATTCCGCTTTCTTTTCCCCAGTCCTATGTTTGTTTTAATTCTCCTCTTCTCTGGCTTATATCTTCAAATATTTTTCCAAATTACCCAGCATGTGAATTACAAATGCCTCTACAGTGTGGATGTTGTTAATAAATTTTTGCTTTTTTTTTAAGTCACATGGGAGAGTTAAAGTTGGCATTTAGAATGGAGCACCTGTTATCTGAATTCAGTTTGCTATTGAATTTCTACCTGTAGTGATTTTTTTTGAAGAATGTTTGTCCTCTTGGTCTTACATGTTTATTTGTCATTGTTTGAAGTTGAATACATTTTTCATAGTCTGTTGTCCTTGATGATCTGCTGATATATTTTGAAAATTACAGGTGTATTTTATCTTGTGAACATCGACAGATTGTTCTTGCTTCCTCACAATTTCTAACTTTTCAATATTTCTCCTTTTAAACCCAAAGCTTTAGGACAGACTGATGTATACACACTTTATTCTCACTTTGAATATTTACTAATGCACATTTGCTGTAGCTATGCACATCTGTGCAGGGCTCTTTGATCTCAGCACTTGGTCTTCTTACATGGAAACATGTAGTTTGTTCTAAATATTCTAATGTTATTTGTAACGTTCTCTTTCCTGAGAATGAGCAAAATATAACCTTCAGAATAAACTGAGTTTAGTTTTTTTTCTTGTAATATATGCATATACTCAGTTTTAAAGAACCACTGCTTTCCATTTTTGTCTCCCACCATATGTGCCATAATTAGTAATAAGAAACAGCTATGAAATAAACAGGGAAATAAAGTAATTCTGGCTGCTTTAGAAAGAAGTTCAGGATTACAAGCACGGAAGTGGATTGGTAATGAAGTGTAGACCTCCACTCTCACTTCTCAGGAGATGAACAATTTATAAATACGGTCCATTGTGTGTGAATTCTGCTTATAATCACCCTCACTCTAGGGACAAAGAAAAATAGCAATCACACATGCATAGAGTATAACTAATGCTTCCTGGAAAGTAATCTGAACTATAGTACACATATTAACTGTTTTGGTTTAACATATAGAAGAGATTATGCAATAATGTACTTTGTATCTGTCTGTATGGAAATGACAAGCTCTGGCAAGGTGATAAAAATGTTGGGGAAATGCATATTTGTTGCATGCATGATCTTTCGTGATCCAATTCAATTACAATAACTACCTAACTGGGGAGAAAGAAAATGAAATAGAGCTCGAGCAACAGTTACTAACCATTGTAATCAAACAGCCTGGTACTGGCATAAGAACAAGCATATAGATGAAAGGAACAGAACAGAGAACCAGATATAAACCCACGCCTTTGTGGTCAATTAATAATTATTTTGTTCTTAAAAATAAAGAACAGTGTTGTAATGGCCAGATGGAAAGGGTTGGGGGTCAGAGCTGTGTGGGGGTGGGCAAAGGAGAGAAAATGGGAACATCTGTAATAGTATAAAAAATAAAGTAAAAACAAGATAAAACACAAAACAAGAACAGAATTATATTTCAAACATTGCAACCAATGTTCTAATCAAGGGAAAATACCTTAACCATTGTGTGACTTTGTGTGTCTTAAAATTTCTGGTATACAGTCAGAGTAATATATGAGAATTAATTCATGACACTGCTTGAATTCTGTGAATCTCTCAGTTACCTACTGTAAATGCATTCCTCACCAGTTTGGCTCTGTGGACTGAAGGGTCCCAGGTTCAATTCTGATCAAGGGCCTCTACCTTCCTGGCAGGAGGCAACCAATCCATGTGTCCTTCTCACATTCATGTTTCCCTCTCTCTTTGTCTCTCCCCCTGCCTTCCACTCTCTCTAAAAATCAATAGAAAAAAAAATCCTCGGGTGAGGATTAACAAAAAATATAAACAAACAAACAAACAAACATGCAAGCAAACAAACTGGCATAATAAAAAAAAGAAAGAAAGAAATAGATAATGCTCTATCCTCCAGCCTCTGCAATTTTGTGCTCCCTCCTCCTTGGGAAGCACACAGTGCAACTCTGTCTAGTTTGAATCAAGAAGACATGAACTAAAGTTTGACTCCTCCATGTACTTATCCCGGCAACTTTTCTGAGTTCTGATTTGCTCATCTGGATTATTTCAAAGCTATGTATCACACACCTCACCAGGATATTTTGAGTACTGAATATGATGTTGTATGAGATAATATCAACCATATAAGAGCCATCTATAAATGTCAATTTCCTTCTTCTGGATTTTTTGTGGTTTTATCTCAATAGTCTGTTTTCCTTACCTCTCAAAGAACCTACATATCTCCTGCTATATATTTTTCAATTATGCAGAGATCTTTCTTCTCACTTTGAGAGATGTTTGATGACCTGTCTAGATAATTTTCTCTACTCTTGTCATTATCAGGATGGTATTCAGCCCATCCTTCCATCTCTTCCTCTTCCTGTACTGCAAATATACAAAAAGAAATTGCAATATTGTAACCATTACTATTGTGCCCCCACAAAATATCTTACCATTTTTATATTTGTTTCAAATATATCTTTCAACAGAAAATCATATAATTTTTTTTAGATTCTACATATATGAAAGATCATATGGTACTAGTTTTTGTCTGACCTGATTTCACTTAGCATAATGTCCCTGAGGCACATCCATGTTGTTGTAAATGGCAAGATTTTATTCTTTTACGTGGCTGAATAGCCCATCACAATTTTTTTTTATCCATTCATCCATCAATGGACACTTAAATTTCTTTTCCTTATTTTGGCTATTATAAATAACACTTCAATGAACAAGGGAGGTGCATATGTCTTTTTGAATTAGTATATTTGTTTCCTCCAGATAAATAATTAGATGTAGAATTGAAATCTTAAGATAGTTCTATGTTTTAAAATGCTTTGAGGAACCTCCAACAACAGTGTACATTGGTTTCCTTTTCTCCACATCCTCACCAACAATTATTTTTAAATATATATTTTATTATTTTTTTTTATAGAGAGGAAGGGAGAGGGATAGAGAGTTAGAAACATTGATGAGAGAGAAACATCGATCAGCTGCCTCCTGCACACTCCCTACTGGGGATGTGCCCGCAACCAAGGTACATGCCTTTGGCCAGAATCTAACCTGGAACCCTTCAGTCCGCAGGCCGATGCTCTATCCACTGAGCCAAACCAGTTAGGGCACCAACAATTATTTTTTGTCTTTTTTTTTATCATAGCCATACTAACAAATGTGAGGTATTATCTCATTGTGGTTTTGATTTGAATTTTGCTGAATATTAATGATGTTGAGCATCATTCCATGTAATTGCTGACCTTATATATATTTTTTCTTTGGAAAAATATATAGTCAGATCTTCTGAATTGTATAAGATTACTTATATGTTTTAGATACTAACCTTTTACCAGGTACATGATTTACATACATTTTCTCTTAATCTGACGATTGCCTTTTCATTTTGTTGATGGTTTTCTTCGCTGTACTAAAGCTTTCCCACTTATTTATTTTTGCTTTTCTTGCTTTTGCTTTTGGTATGAGATTCAAAAAAATCTTCACTAAGTCCTATGTCAAGAGGCTTATTGCCCGTCTCTTCTTCTAGTAGTTTATGCTTTCAGGTCTTAAGTTCAAGTCTTTAATTTGTTGAGAGTTAATCTTTGATTGTAGTATAAGATAGTGGTTGAGTTTGTTTGTTTGTTTATTTATTTATTTATTTATTTATTTATTTATTTTGCACACCATTTATTGAAGTGACACCATTGTATATTGTTGGCCCCTTTATCTCAAATTAATTGATAACATATGCAGGTGCCAGGGCTGACCAGCAGACCCTGAGCAACAGATGATCAGATTACTCTGACACAGGTTTCTGTGAAAGAGAGGCTAAGAGACTGTTTTACTTTAGAAGTAAAAGCAGTCCTGCTGGCCTGTATCACTGGCTTTCTAGTGTAACAATAGCTTGAACTCAAATTAACCTCTAGATATAATCAGCAGGGTCAGTATCCTTGAGAAAGTATATGCTTCTAGAAGGTCAGGTCTTTAAAGGCTAAGCATAGAGATTCTAGCAAAACACCCCAGGGGAAGTTTATAGATTCATTTACTACATTTCTAATTTAGTGAAAATCATAAGACTATTTTAGTTTATAATAAATAATGAAAAAAATAATTTCCCTTCTCTGTAGAAAATACAGCAGTTTCCATTAAAATATTATTGGTAGTGATACGCTGCTCAGTGATATTATGACTTATTTTCAATATAACATTTTCTTTAAGAATTATTCCAAAACTTTATTTTGTTTCACATAAGTTCACACTGTCATAGAGCAGCTCTCTAAGAATTCCAAGAGTACATACTATGGTGTATCCATAAAATTATAGCAATTGAGTCTGAAATTGACCAACCATCATTTCCACATATTTAAATAAACTTCTGAGTAAAATACTGACATTTTCATAGTTTATTTAAATCTTTTGGATCATAACTTATAAAATTTAGTACATCACCACAATTTCACATGCAGCCATTTTATATTTGTTCTGAGCCCTCATATTTGCTGAATAACAGAAAAATTATATATCGTGATGATTAATGATTAATCTTAATTGGATCATTACTATGACACCTAACAATATGTACCTGCCTGGTAAAATTGAGGTGCTTGTTTCATATATGTATAGGAGTTACTAAAGAGCTTCTTAGGGGAAAAAAGAAACTTATTATAAAGAGAAAAAAAAAAGCTGAGCACATATAATTTGCTCCAGTAACAATGCCCCAGACTGCACAGAGAGCAAAAGTCTTCACATAAAGTGTTGTCTATCCTTCAGAAATGATCACAGCTTACCTCCATAGGAATATCAAGAGATCCTAGAGGGGGAAAAAAAGCATACATTAAATCAGAAATAACCATTTCATGTCCATTAAAAACTGTTAGAGTTACAAAACAATTCAATAAGTTTTCAGGATACAAAATCAATATGCAAAAATCTGATGTGTTTCTATACACTAATAATTAACTATCAGAAAAATAAATTAAGGAAACAACTTCACTTACTAATGCATCAAAAAGAATCAAATATCTGAAGAATAAATTTAACCAAGAGGGTGACAGACCTGCTCTCTGAAAACATTGATGAAATAAATTGAAGACAACTAAATGGAAAGATATCCCATGCTTATGGATTGTAAGAATCGATATTGTTAAAATGTCCACACTACCAAAAGCAATCTATAGATTCTATGTAATCCCTGTAAAAATTTCAATGGCAATTTTCAAAGAAATAAATAAAATAACCCTAAAATTTGTATGGAACCACACACACAAAAACCAAATAGCTAAAGCAATCTTGAGAAAGAAGAACAAAGCAGGAGGCCTCATGGTCCTTGATGTCAGATTGTATTACCAAACTGTAGTCATTCAAACAGTTGAACTGTGGTTATTATGATTGAGAAACTGAAATTTTAGTTGCATTTAAATTTTTAATAAACTTATATTTTAGAAAAATTTTAGATTTTCAGAAAAAATTGCAAAGATTATCCTTAGTTCCCAAATACCTCACACCAGTTTTCCTTGTATTAGCATGTACTTTTGTTATATTATTAAGGTTCATTTGTTACAATGAATGAACATTGATGCATTATTATTAAGTAAAGTTCACAATTTATTCAGATGTCCTTATTGTATACCTAATGTCCTTTTCTAAGGCCATGATTCTACAGGGTACCACAACCTATATAATAAAAGGCTAATATGCATATCAACCAAACGTGGAACAACCGGCCACTATGACACACACTGACCACCAGGGGGCAGACGCTCAACACAGGAGCTGCCCCCTGGTGGTCAGTGTGCTCCCACAGGGGGAGCCCCACTCAGCCAGAAGCCGGGCTCACAGCTGGCAAGTGCAGCAGCAGTGGCAGAAGCCTCTCCCAACTCCATGGCAGTAGGACATCTCCCGAGGGCTCCTGGACTTCAAGAGGGTTCAGGTTGGAGTGAGGGACTCCCCCCCTGAGTGCACAAATTCCATGCACCAGGCCTCTAGTAGTATCATAATGCTCTTTTAGTTTCTAGTTGACTGTGTCAATTTCTCAGAACTTATGTGTTTTTGATAACCTGGACAGTTTGCAGAATACTGGTCAGATATTTTTGTTGAATCTCTTTGAATTAGAATTGGTCTGATGTTTTACTCATGATTTGACTGGTGCTATGAGTTTTGGGAAGAAAGTGCCATTCTCATCACATCATATCAAGGGTACATGCATCAATATAACTTATCACTGTTCATATTAAATGCAGTCACCTGACTGAGGTAGTCATATTTCTCCACTATAAAGTTATTCTTTTTCTCCCTGTTTCTATACTGCCCTCTTTGGAAGGATGTCATTATGTGCAGCCCTCACTTAACAAGTACAGGTCTACACTCCAACTCCTTGAAGGGGAATTATCTATACCAATTTTTTTGAATTTTTCTGCAAGGTAAATTTATCTGTTATTTACAATTCATTCATTTTTTTATTCAATCTAATTTATATCTTAATGGACTTATAGACATTTATTTTATATTGGGGACTATAATCCAATAATATGTAATTTATCTCATTGCTCTTTTTTTTTTTTTAATTTGGACATTGGGAGCTCTTCAGTTAATCTCTGTGTGTCTCATTGATATAGTCTTTTTTTTAAATACTTTTTTTGCTCCTGGCACCACATAATGTTCATGGTTCATCTTTTATATTTCTTGCCCATGTCCTAGAGTCAGCTTTTTGTCAAAGGAGCCTTGGTTTCTTTCCATTGGCTAATGGCTTTAGCATTTAAATTAGCTAAACATTTAAAATTGTTTAGCCCGGGGAATGGGGTAGTGTTGAAGGTCTCAGGTTCCCTATAAAAGAGAAATTCATTAATTTCCTTTGCATTTCATAATTGAACTGTATTTGATACCTCAGCTTTGTAAAAAGATGAAAAGATATAAAACTTTGGTTCATTATAAGAGGATATTTTCTTCTTCTTGGTCAGAGACAGGCCATGCATCAGCCTGTAATGTTTTAATATTTGGTTCTCAAATCCAGCCTCAAATAACCTTTTTTTTTTCAGGTTGTACTGTATATTAGAATAAGTTATTTGTCTTGTTATATACTTATTAAACATTTATACCCTTGTGTGATTTTAGGAAGAAAAATATAGGTATGTTTGTTTTTCATAAGTAACCTGCCTTTTTCAATGTGATTTATGAGAATTTGTAAAGCCAGAAAAATCATAAAATGGAAACTACATATTTCAGTAACATATTATGCCTACTCTATGAAGTAGGGTCACTGCATCAGTCCAGAAAGAAAGCATAAATCTCAACTTCAGTGACATTTGCAAAGCGGAAGATGAATGTGATAAAGGCAGGAGGGCCAAAGTTGGGGTTTCTACCTATCTTCCCCGAAGCACTAAGAGCTCTACAATATTAACACCTTCTCTTTCTTTTCTACCTCTTTCCTCTAACAGAATTCTATCACTTTCCATTTTTGCATTAAATGATAAACTGCTGTTTTGTGGAATGCCTAAAGGCAGACCAGAAGCTGGGATAATGGGAGAGGATAAACTATGTCCATGCTAGCTACATGTTTGATGCTTTTAAAATCATGAGTCTTTTAAAATAAACAAAATCTTGTATTTTATCATGGCAAATAAGTTTAAAAGACATTATACTTAAAGAAGTAATACGCTGAACTCTTATCAAGAACATATGTAAATAGAGCATTTCAAGTCTTTTCTCCCAAGAGCGTTTTGATAGGTAGCTAGGTGAGAACTGCTAAAACAGACTTTTAATTTCCATTTTTGCCTGGGGATCAGCAAGATCAGGTTCTTACTTTTAAGGCTGAAGTATTTCGAGGATTTCAACATGAAAGATGGACAGTTGCAGCAAGCATCAAAGTTTTATTTAAAAGTGAATGTAAGCCTGGCCCATGTGGCATCATGGTTGAGCATCGACATATGTACCAGGAGGTCACGGTTTGATTTCTGGTCAGGGCACATGCCTAGGTTTTGGGCTCAATCCTCAGTGAGGGGCGTGCAGGAGACAGCCAATCAATGATTCTCTCTCATCATTGATGTTTCTATCTCTCCCTCACCCTTCCTCTCTGAAATCAATAAATATATACATATATATATTATATTTTATTTTTATATATATATTATATATATTTTTTTTTATTATCATGACATTCGTGCACAGGTAGGGTCCCTAGCAGCTGCAGGCTGCCAGCCAAGGCCTCCTTTCACCTAGCCTCCTGCCACCACTGGCCAGGGTGTGGCTGGTCATGGGGAAGGGCTGAGGGCTGTTGGCCGGCTGGCTCCACCCCCTAGTTGAACTCCCAGTAGAACTCCTGGTTGAGGGGACAATTTGCATATTAGGCTTTTATTATATAGGATATGTATAAAAGTGAAGGCATATATATATAAACTAGATGCCCAGTGAATGAAATTCTTGCATTGGGGGGAGGGTCCCTCAGCCCAGCCTACGCCCTCTTGCAATCCAGGAACGCTTGGGGTATGACCGACTGCCAGTTTAGGCATGATCTCGCAGTGGGATCAGGCCTAAACTGGCAGTTGGATATCCCTCTTGCAATCTGGGACCACTGGCTCTTAACCACACACCTGCCTACCTGCCTGATCACCCCTAACCACTCGCCTGCCTGCCTCATCTCCCCTAACTACTCTGCCTGCCTGCCTGATCACCCCTAACCACCTCTGCCTCAGCCCTGCCACTGTGGCTTCATCCAGTAGGACATCCGGAATGACATCCGGAAGGTCGTTTGGCTGTTCAGTCTAATTAGAATATTATGCTTTTATTATTATAGATAAATAAAACTAAAGGTACATCTGAGAGACACTCTGACCAGCAGCTCAAGGAAGGTTTGAGTGCCCCAAATGGGTCTAGCTCCTGGTTTATAATCTTTATTCTTCCCCACACACACACATTCTGCCTTAATCCTTTTGTACTCTTGGTCCTTTAGCTGGTGGGGTTCCTAGAATTCTGTTGGCCTGCTTAACCAGTGTGCTTGTAATATTTGCCCTTTTAGTGCTATGAATTGCTTTATATTTCTTCCTCCCTATTTTTGTCTAACTGATATGATTGTTTTTACACCCTCCCCTCTGTTTTATTCAAGCATAATCAGTACATTCTTTCCTTGCCTTGCTCATATATATCTAACATACTCTAATAGAACCATCCTAAAGACTATTAGGAACGTGATTCAAACAGTTATTTACTTACCCGTTAGTGAAAATCTTAGATTTTCTGAATTGCCAAAACAATCTCTGTCATAGGAAAGCTCAGTGTTGGCTCATAACATTGGTCCAATTAAGTTAAGTGCTCCCAGCAACCTGTATTTCTGTCAATGCATATGTCCCTAGAGTGTAGTTGGGAGCATACAATAATTCAAGAATGATTGCCTCAAAGGTTTTATTGGACTCACTCAGTTAACTCAGATAAAATAGAGAAAGAGAAAATGTTATTGCTCACTTGCTGACTGTGTTTGTGTTCTGCTTACACATATGTTAGGCTGTTAATGGAGAGAAATCTAGATAAAATGGACCTAATAATATGTCTACTTATCAAAGTTCCACAATTTATTTGTTTTCAGGAGAAAAATCTGATGCCACCATAGTGCTCTTCTAAATACTTAAAATAACTGTAGTCAGTTTCTCTATGTAAGAAACAACCTGTGCATTTAATTAGGGGGAGGGGGGATAGGTGAGCTTATTTAATCTCATTATGTAAACAGAAAAAAGATGGAAGGATGATTTTTTAATGCATTTATATAATATGTTACTTAGATGGTTTAGAAACTCTCTGGAAGGATTCCAATGAATACGATAGACATATTGTTAACTTGCTGAATTTATCCTTGCTCTTGGGAAAATGAAAAGGAATAAAAACATGACTTCATTTTATCAAAAATCCAAATTGTAATACAATGAGTAAATAATATGATTCACTCAGTCTCCATATGTGTTTTGATTGGAGCATTTAATTCATTTGCATTTAAACTAATTATTGATAGATATGCATTTTATTTTATTTTTAGATTTTTCTTGAAGAAGACCCTTTAACAATTCTACTCTTTGTTTGGTGGTGATGAACTCCTCTAAGTTTTTCTTGTCTGGGAAGCTCTTTATCTGCCTTACACTTCTAAATGATAGCTTTGCCAGTAGAGTAATCTTGGTTGTAGGTCATTGCTTTTCATCACTTTGAATATTTCTTGAAAATCTCTTATGGAGTGCAAAATTTCTATTGAGAAATCAGCTGATAGTTTTATGGGAGCTCTCTTATATATAAATAACTGATTTTCCCTTATTGCTTTTAAGTTTCTCTTATTGTCTTTAACCATTGCCATTTTAATTATGATTTGTTTTGTAGTGGGCCTTTTGGGCTTCATTTTGTTTGAGACTGTCTACACTTCCTGGACTTGTATGTTTATTTCCTTCACCGGGTTAGGGAAGTTTTTGTCATTATCTTTTCTTTTAGGTTTTTAGTGCCTTGCTCTCTCTCCTCCTTCTGGCACCTCCATGATGCAAATGTTGGTATGCTTAAAATTGTCCTAGAGGCAACTTATACTATATTCATTTTTTAGAATATTTTTTATTTTTTCTGTTCTGATTTGAATGAATAAGAAAACAAGAGCCTTATGTCACTGTCTACAGAGACTCATTTCAGATCAAAAGGCACACAGACTGAAAATAAAGGATGGAAATGATACTGCATGAAATAGAAATAGACAAAAAAAAGATGAAATAGCAATACTTCTATCAGAATAAAAAGACTTTTAAACAAGGGTTAATAACAAGAAACAAGAAGGACCCAGCTATTCCCACTTTTGGATATTTACCCAAGATTCCCAAAACACGTAAGTTGGAAAGACT
>NW_005871072.1:4829150-4876650 GCF_000147115.1 Myotis lucifugus
CCACTGGGGATGGGCCACCAACCCAGGTACATGCCCTTGACCGGAATCGAACCTGGGACCTTTCAGTCCGCAGGCCGACGCTCTATCCACTGAGCCAAACCGGTTTCGGCAGCAGCATTTTTTTATAATAGCCAAGATATGGGCACCCTAAGTGCCCATCAATAGATTAATTAATAAATAAATTGAGCATATATACAATAGAATGTGACTTAGCTATAAAAAAGGTTGAAATATTGCCATTTGCAACAACATGGATGGACCTAGAGAGTACTGTGCTGAGTGAAATGAGTCAGACAAAGGAAGACAAATGTCAGATGATTTCACTTAAATTTGGAATCTAAAAAAACAAAATAAATGAATAAGAATAATAGAAACAGACTCATAGATACAGAGAACATTTTGATGGTTGCCAGATGGGAGAAGTGTTGGGGGGATGGATGAAAACAGTAAAGGGTTTAAGAAGTACAAATTGGTAGTTACAGAATAGTCCTAGGATATCAAGTACAGCATAGGGAATATAGTTAATAATAGTGTAATAATTTTCCAACTAGTGTGGCTCAATTAGTTGAGCATCATCCCCTGCACTAGGAGGTCATTGGTTTGATTCCAGGTCAGGTCACATGCCTGGGTTACAGGCTCGATTCCCAGTAGGGGGCATGTAGGATGCAGTCAATCAATGCTTGTCTCTCATTGATGTTTCTGTCTCTCTCTCCCTCTCCATTCTTGTCTCTGAAATCAATTATAAACATATTTAAATAATGATAACAATAATTGTAAATACTATGTATGATGTCAGATGGGTACTAGATTTATCAGATGATCACTTAGTAAGTTAATCATTGGGTTCTATACCTGAAACTAACAAAATATTGTATGTCAACTCTTTTAAAAAAATAAAAATAATTATAAAAATGAGTAAATAATATGATTCACTGTTCATTAGGAAGGAGTTGCTGTTTCCACAATATTTCTCTTTGTTTCTCTTTATCATGTTCCCCTATGTGTTGTTCCCTCTGCCTAAACATCCACCTGTACTCATTATTATCAACTCTTGCCTGGTCGACAGCAATAGAACCTTTCATTCAGCCCCCAGCCTATCCCAAGCTGGCTATACTCCACACTGTCAACAAAACCCTTTCCTCAAACCAATAAGCTTATCAACAAGCATATATAACCTGATATTGACATCCTTCATTTTGGCAAACAACACATGAAAGATAAACATCAAAATTTAGTGTTAACTCATTTTTTGTCCTTCTGGATTTTATTTAAAATGTCTCAACTCATTGCACAGGCCTTGATTATTCTGACACCAGCCTCACTTTCCTGCCTTTCCTCTCTTCTGCATCACCTCTCACTTGCTTTATTAGTTATGATTCTCCAGAGAAATAAAATCAGTAGGATGTGTGTATGCACAAATACATATACACAGACAGATACCTGTCTATCTAGATATGACTAATCTGTATGTCTATCTACACAGTTGACACTTGAACAATATGCTTTTGAACTGAATAGATCCACTTATACATGTATTTATTTAAATAAATACATTAAATGTATTTTCTCTTTATCATGATTCTCATAATAAAACATTTTATTTTAATCAGGTAACTTGATTATAAGCATACAGTAATATAATACATGTATATAACATTAAAAATATGTTAATAGCTTGTGTGTATTATTGGTAAGTATTCCAGTCAACAATAGTAGGATATTAGTAGTTAGTTTTGGGGGAATCAAAAATTATATGCAGATTTTCAACTATTCTAGGGGTTTGGAACCCCTAACCCTGTGTTGTTCAAGGATAAACCATATATGTGTGTGTGTGTGGAGAGAGAGAGAGAGAGAGAGAGAGAGAGAGAGAGAGAGAGAGAAAGAGAGAGAGAAAGAGAGATTGATTTAAAGATATTTATTATTATAAGGAATTGGCTCACATGATTATGTGATTATGGCTGACAGCCAAATGTGTATTAACAGTCTGAATCTGAATGTTTCCAAGCCAAGAGAGCTGATGATGCAAACAATTCTGAAAACCAGCAGGCTAAACACACAAGAAAAGCCAATGCGTTAGTAGGAGTTCAAAGCCCAGAATAGAGCAATTCCTCTGCTCAAGTAATCAGGTAAAAGATGTTCCCTCTTACTCAGCCTTTTTGTTCTATTCAGGTCTTCAGTTTGATTGGATGAAGCCCATCCACATTAGAGAGGCCAATCTGCTGGACCAATCTACTGATTCAAATATTAATCTTTTCAAGAAACACCCTCATAGACAAACCCAACATAATGTTAGGCCAAATGCCTGGGTCCCCTGTGGTCCAATCAAATTGACACATAAAATTAGCCATCACACTTTCTCTTAATCTATTTATGAGCCACATCAACATCTTCCCACTTCCTGCTTTTGCAACATTATTCTATGTACTGCTATGAATTTGGAAAAGCTTATCCCTTTCAATCGAATGACTTTCCTTTTTCTCTATGACTACTATTATCCTGAAAACCCATTTCAGTCACGTCATAGTGAGATCCATGACCTCACCTAGGTAGTATTAATTTTATGTCCCTCTGTCTCTCAGTAAAATCTTGTTTGTTTCTGTGTTTTAACTCCATGAAATATCATGACTCTCTGGCAAGGCTATTTTTCTGTCTTCCTCACTTGACTGTAAGCAAATTATTATAGCCCAGTAGATCTCAAGCAAGGACGCAAACTCCCTGTCTTTCATGAGAGGATATTTGTTAATATCTGCAGATATTTTTGGTTGTCATAACTGGAGAAGGGAATACTAATGAAAATGAATGTAATCTAATGTGTAGAGACCAGGGTTCGGATTACCAAACTATGGTGCACAATATAGCTCTCTACATCAAAGAATTACCTAGTCAAGGCCTCCTTAGCACTCTTGATATTTGGGGCAGGATAATTCTTTGATATAGTTATCTCTCCTATACTGTGTAGGAAGATTACCAGCATCTGTGGCCTCTACAGCTGGAGCTGCCAGTAACAGCTCCTCCATCAGTCATGAAAACCAAAACTTTCTCCAGATACAGGAGATGTCTTCTGAGTTGCAAATCTGTCTATGATACTGAGAAATTAAAGAAAAAGTACTTTGAGAAAGCCGAACTTGTAGACACAGAAAATAAAATGGTGGTTATCAGGAGCTGGCAGTGGAGAAAATGGGGAGATGTTGGTCAAAGGGTAAAGACTTCCAGTTGTAGGGTCTGGGGATCTTAATCACAGCATTGTGAGTATAAACTACAATATTGCATTATGTACTTGAAAGTTCCTAAGAGCATTGATCTTAAATTTTTACAGCATAAACAATGAAATGGTAATAATATGCTGTAATGGAGGTGTTAGCTGACACTATGATGGTAATATTATTGCAATATATAAGTGTATCAAGTCAACACATTGCACACCTTACAGCTGCACAATGTTATATGTCAACTATATCTTAATAAAGTTGAAAAATGCCTTACTGTGCACAATAACACCTGATTAGGCTAGATGGTGAGAACTTAAGAAAATGAACTCTGGAGTCAGAGAGTCCTGGCCTTGAGTCCTGTGTACATTTAGTTCCAGGAATAATGAGACATATTTATTCTCCTCAAATTCTATGATTGTATCTGTGAATTTATGGTCTGATAATAAATGTTAAATGACTCTCACAGTAGTCAGACAAATGAAATGAGTTAATATGTAGAGTCTGGTAAACAGTCAGTGCTCAATGATAGTAGCTATTTTAATGGGCAAAGATAGTACCACCATACAGGCAAGTGAAGTTACCTTAAAAATACCCTTAGTTACATCATTTCAGAACATCTATAAAACTTAACATTTGCACCAAATATCACAGAAGTACTCTCTGGATTCTATTTAAATGTTGCATGTTTAACTTTTTCTCTAATACAGTGATTACCCTTTTGCTTTTTCCCATAATGTAAGCCATTATAAATATTGGTTGAATTGAAACTAACAAGAGAGGATATTGCTACTTATAAAACTGAGTGTAGCTGCTATACCTCCAATAATTCTTATTGGTTTGTCTTGCCCTATTACTGTTATGAGTAATTTTCTTTTTATCAATATTAAGTGCATACAGAAGTAGCACATAAAATACCAATTTATATTGCCGTAGCATACTGCTGCCATGATGTAATGCAATGACAGATGATATTTGGGACATAGATGTCTGTAGGAGGTCCAGAATTTATGGAGAATGATTCAAATTGTACAGAACACAATCACAGGATTAAGGAAAGCAATTGTCACTCGCACTGCGTGGTTATAACAAGAGTCAGAATGTGCCAGATGCACAGCTTCTCTGCAGCTGTTGTCATTTGAATCTTTTGTACAACATCCATTTTCTCTCCCAACTGTGTGGGATTTATAATGGCTGAGAGTTGATCAGAATACTTCTGTGTAGAGAATACTTATATAATAGCTTTTAGATGTAAGCCAAGCATAAGAAAACATAATCCGGAAGTAATTCCACACATACTGGTTAAGCTAGCACAGATGCCTATGTAGGGATTTAGCTGGATATAACTTTAAATTGTTGATAAGGTCAGGTCCTGAGCATCACCAACTAGAGCTAGAAACTTATGAATTGCTGAAATGCCACCTTTAGGATATCATATGTTTTAAATGCAATCTTCCTGAAGGTTGTTGCCATTCTGGTCCTGGTGGTGAAGTCTGAGAAAGTTAACAACCCCGTGGTGAAGTCTGAGATGAGAAAGTTACCCCCTCCCCCACCCCGCTCAGAGAACTAGTTGCCTGAGCTCATACTCTAGAGGAGCATCTCCCTGGTCTTCAGACACTCAGCTGCAGCTCCTGTCTCCCCCCCTCATCATCCCCTCCACTAGCGGCTAGGAAAGGACTTAAGTTGATTTCTAAAGATACTTAGAGTCTTCTAATTGGTATCTTTCTGCATGTTCTTACATACTTTTAGACTCTCAGTTCCTTTATTAATTACCTGCTATAGATAGATTTTGAAAAACTGTCTCTTGATTCTTATTGCTAGAATAGCTCAATTTATGAACATGGAGTAATTGTTTTGTCTCTGTGTTCCAGTAGACTTGGGACTAAAGTTATATTATGCCCACAGATTAATAGAGCAACTCCAGTAATGCAGTCAGATATCTATAAGGAAAAGCTACAAATTAGTTGTATCTAGGTAGCTCTTCCTTCTTGGCTGAGGTAGCATGTGAATGTGAGGGTGTTGGTAGGGGAATATCTTCTATTCTGCCAGCATCTATAAAATAAGATAATATGGGGAATGTTATCTCATGTTTCCTATTAACCTTCTTTATAATCTTTTCTGGCCATGAAGTAATCCTATATAATAAAAGGGTGATATGCAAACTGACCCTAACAGCAGAAAGACTGGGAATGACTGGTCACTATGACACTCACTGACCACCAGGGGGCAGATGCTCAATGCAGGAGCTGTCCCCTGGTGGTCAGTGTGCTCCCACAGGAGGAGCTCTGCTCAGCCACAAGCCAGGCTGACAGCTGCCAGCACAGCGGTGGTGGCGGGAGCCTCTCCCACCTCCTCAGCAGAGCTAAGGATGTCCGACTGCAGCTTAGGTCTGCTCCCCGCTGGCAAGTGGACATCCCCCAAGAGCTCCCAGGCTTCCAGAGGGATGTCTGACTGCCAGCTTAGACCCGATCCCCCCCGGGGAGCGGGCCTAAGCCAGCAGGTGGACATCCCCGAGGGGTCCCAGACTGCAAGAGGGCACAGGCCGGGCTGAGGGACCCCCCTGAGTGCACAAATTTTTGTGCACCGGGCCTCTAGTAACTAAATAGTAAAATAAGGTAAAAATATCAGATCCTTCACAGTCTTTTATAAGGAACCCTTCCATAAATAAATAAATATGTATAATCTAACAAATATGAGTGAACAGAAATCCCAGAGATTGTGTTGACACCACACCCACAGAAACAGATTTAATAAAAGGCAATATAGTATAAAGATATGCTATTTTAGAGCTTTGACAATCAGGGTCAGATTCTGTAGTTTATTAAAATCTTTCCATGTGGATATGAGTCATCACAGACTTTATTAACAAATGACATATGAAGTTGTTTTCACATTTATCAATAATGCTTATTTAGACATACTCAGCTTGAGGTGAAAGGTTCTTGTTTGACATGTTGAACTCTAGAGACTCATCCTCCTTCCTGGCAGGATATGAAATAATCCTGAGTAGAGGCTCAGTGACATGAATTTAGACATTGCTTTGTGCACATTTTTTGCAAATATTTGGCCATTATACAGTGCATACAATGGTGACATTATATTTTACCTATATTACTCTTCTCTACTAGAATTTGAGGCTTTTTTGGGTGGAATAATTAGAACAACTATGGATTTTTTTTTTTAGTAGATACAAAAAAATCTTACATTAGTACAGGTTATTTTCTTTAAACATGTATTAGCTTTTCTTTAAAATCAGAAAAAAACATAGATAACAGCAGAATATTTTAACTTTTGTCTGTTGTTGGTCAGAAGGTTAAGCTGAGGTTTCTCACAGATGATTTTGAATTAATATTTAATCATTCTGGTTTCCTCACATTTGGAAACGACAGAGATCTTAGAGGAAAGCTGAATTGCAACATCTGAACTATTTGAACAATTTAGGTCAGAGGTTCAATCCCAAAGCAACCCCAGGCAGTGTATTCATACACACTGTGCATAATGGAATGAAGCTATGTTAAAATGAATTTAAAGTCATGTCCAGCTGTTGCATTCTATAACAAGTCCAAGGCCTTAATTACCAATTATATCATTGTTTTAATGAAGAATCACGATGCATTTACAGCTGTTTTTGGAGCAAGTACAGCAAAGGCTGATAGAAAAATAAATTTAATATAGTTGGTAATATTTATGTTTGAGCTGTGCATGATAGAAAACTTATAAATTAATATAGAGATGAGACTTGAATGATGATCAAGCATATGCCTTGAGGAGAAACACAGAAAAGGCATCTCAGACATTCATGTAGGCATAAGGTTATGAAAGTCAGGTATGTCAGGGAATTACAATTTTTTTAGAGTTATTCAAACATAAAGTTTGAGTTTGAAAAGAGCCAAGAAAGATTTTAACATATGGGCAGAGGTCATGCCATGAACATTCAATGAAAAAGAGAGTAATTCTTATTGTGTCAGCAGTGTATAGCCATTGAAGATTGTGAGGAGGTTAGAGACATAATTATATTTCTCACTTTCAATCCTTGCTAGCAAAAGTTAATGTAAGAAGTAAAGGAAGGGAGGGGGAGAAGTAGAAAGGAGCCAGAGTCCTCTAATGAAGAGACTGATTCCAGCCCAGTGTAATTTGAAAATGAGCCCAGGTTAAAGTCATCCCCAATAGTCAGCCTCTTAGTCTCTTGCTATAGCAAGAACTTGGATACCATCTCACAGCCTGTGGTCAGTCCAGGGTGCTATTTTCTACTAAATCTTCATATTTAGTATATATAGATGACATATGTATTGTCTATTTTCCCTCTTTTTCTTAAGCTTCATAGGTACTACAATTTCAGATCAAAAGTGGAAGAGTTTATATAAATGAATCATTTAGCATGGTTTTGAGGAGTTTTTAGAGACAAAAGGGCTTACCAAAAATATTTTAACCAGAATTGAGTCTTTCTTCTGTGTACACTTTATTAAATCACTTGCCCCCAAAATTCTGTGATCGATAACATCTATGACAGGCTTTCATTTTGTATCAAAATGTTAACTAATGCCAACTCTTTGAATACTATATAAAGATTTTTTTTAAAAAAATATGCAACTTTTGGTGATGTCATGCTCATATGTAAATATTCCTTAAAAGTTCTGGTTTAGTCATCATAACCCAGAAGCAGATCATGTTGTAAATTGAATTTCAACTACTTTAGTGAAAAGGATCAATAAAGCATCAATTGCTAATCTTGTATCCTATCTCTATTTGCATCTTGATTTGATAACTTGAAGGACATATTAGATTAAGTTATTTAAATCTGTGTTTTCCAAACATAGCTAGTTATAAGGCACTATTGGTAAGTATGCAATCCCAGGATGCAGCTCAGACTCTGAGTCAGTAACCACTGGGAGGGAATCTCAAAACTGAATTGTAAATATGATCCACATGACTCTAAAGATGAGAGATTTTTGGAAAGCAGTTGCATTGTTTCATTTATTATTTGCAAACTGCACAATGAAACACTTTAAAGAAATTAATGAATAACAATGTGTTATATTCTTTACTATGATTTAAAAGGAGGTAAACAATGGAGCCGGGAAGAATGGCTATAAAAGGAAGGAGTACAATATGTGTGTGGTTTACATGAGGTAAAGGGAACAAAGATAAAATGGCTAATGGCAGGTTGGACAATTACCTGTCTCCAGATTTCCAAGTGAATAACAAATACAGTTGTTTTTCTGAAAGAAATGGTAAATGACAGTAATAAATATCACTAAGCCAAGAAGCAGTTGCTAAAGGCATCTTTTATTCCCTCTACTCAGATGACATAATCCTCGAAAGACCTACAAACAGTTGTTTAGCCTCCTCAATATTTTTGTCTTCAAGGTCATATTTTTTCTGGTGTTTAGTATTATGGTTTACAGGACAGAATCAGAAGCCTTTCTAATGTTAAGATAGATTATGTCTGTCTACTGCACTTCTTGGATCTCTCCTGTCACTCTGTCTTAGGGAAAAGAAAGATTATTTTGACAGTATTTTTTTTTCTTAAGTTATGACTGAATGTGCACATTAACAGGTTTCATACATTTTGTGGTGAATAATTTACTGTGTATTTCTAAACAGAAAGGTACAAATGATCTTTTGTTATATTCTCTTTTTAGCTTTTGATCTTATAGATGGTGATTTGACATAATCATTTTCAACATTGCTGTTTTTGTTTTTTTCTTTTTTGTAAATAAATTTGTTTAACTCTGGAAGCCCATATCTATTTTTTGTCCTATTGTGCAGAATTTAAAAAGGTATTTATTTATTTATTCATTCATTTATTTATCTGTTACAATTTATATTCAATATTATTTTGTATTAGTTTCAGTGCATAGCATAGTGATCAGACAACCAAATACTTTACAAAGTGTTCCCCCTAATATTTTCATATGGCACCATACACAGTTATTACAATACTAGTGGCCCAGTGCATGAAATTTGTGCACAGGAGGGGGTTCCCTCAGCCCAGCCTGCACCTTCTCCAATCAGGGACCCCTATGGGATTGGGCCTAAACTAGCAGTCGGACATCCCTCTCGCAATCTGGGACCACTGGCTCCTAACTGCTCACCTGCCTGCCTGCCTGATTGCCCATAACCCCTCTGCCTGCCTGCCTGGTTGCTCCTAACCTCTCTGCCTGCCTGCCTGACTGCCCCTAACTGCCTCTGCCTACCAGCCTGACCTCACCCCTAACTGCCCTCCCCTGCCAGCCTGGTTGTCCCCAAATGCCCTCCCTTGCCAGCCTGATAGCCCCTAACTGCCTCTGCCTCAGCCCCCACCACCATGGCTTTATCTGGAAGGAAGTCAGATGTCTGGAAGATGGCCGGTCGACTCAGTCTAATTAGCATATTACCATTTTAGTAGTATAGATAGATTATATAGGACTAGAGGCCCAGTGCATGAAATTCGTGCATGGGGAGGGGGGTGCCTCAGCCTGACCTGCACCCTCTCCAATCTGGGAGCCCTCAGGGGAGCCCTCTCCAATCCGGGAGCCCTGACGACTTAGGGCCACTCTCCATGGTTCTCTGCTCTCTGTGGGGCCTGGCCAGTCTGCACCCGCTGCCCAGAGACTCTCCACGGCCCAGAGGCTCTCTGTGGCTGGGGCAGGACACTTGCCTTGTCACCACAGCAACGATGCAAGCATCCTGCCCCAACTGCTCTGTGCACGCGCACTGCCCAGAGGCCCTCCACGGCTGGGGCGGAACGCTTGCCTCATTGCCATGGAAACGAAGCAAGCATTCCGCCAGGCTGCTCACGCTGCCTGCACTCAGTGGCTCCCCCCCAGGACTGGGGGACTCTGGCAGAGCTGAGGGGACTGGGTGCCGCCATCTTGTGGCTACGGGCACCGCCATCTTTGTGATGGAGTGATGGTTAATTTGCATATCATCCTTTTATTAGATAGGATAAGATTGTTTAAATGGGGGGAAAAAACCTTTTTCAGCAGGAGGAGATGCTCTTGACAGACAAAAATACATAATCCCTATATCTGGACTGATAGCCAGCCATATGCACTATCCTGCCAAACTGGTCATTAAGAAATTGAACTGCTTTCTTGCACCTTACACCAAACAGCTGTTGCTCTTAAAACCCCTCCTCAGTGCCCCACTTAGGTTCTGCCTTTGCAGTTCACCCAGATTAGGTTCTGATTGGTCAGTTTCTATGCCAATCAGCATCAAAAGCTCTGCGTCCTAGGCTGCCATCTTGTGAAGGCCTGAGGGTTAATTTGCATATCAACTCTTTATTATATAGGATTGGTGACTATATGCCTATGCTGTACTTACACCCCCATGACTATTTTGTAATTACCAAATCTTACTTCCTTTTTTTAAAAATGTGTTTTTATTGATTTCAGAAAGGAAGGGAGAGAGAGAGAGAGAGAGAGAGATAGAAACATCAATGATAAGAAAGAATCATAAATTGACTACTTCCTGCATGCCTCTTACTGGGGATTGAGCCCACAACCCAGGCATGTGCCCAGTCGGAATCAAACCATAACCTCCTGGTTTATGGTCAATGCTTAACCACTGTGACACACTGGCTAGACACAAATCTTACTTCTTAATCACTTCACCTCTTTCACCAGTCGCTTAAACCCCTCCCTTCTGGCAACTATCAGTGGCTATCAATAGACAAGTGGATAGAATAGCTGTGATATATATATATATAATGGAATATTACTCATCCATAAAAAAGAATAAAATCTTGACATTTGAGATAGCATGGATGGACCTAGAGCAGTGTTTCTCAACCTTCCTAATGCCACGACCCTTTAATACAGTTCCTCATATTGTGGTGACCCCCAATTTCATTGTTATAAATTGAACATAATTAAAGCATAGTGATTAATCACAAAAACAATATGTAATTATATATGTGTTTTCTAATAGTCTTAGGCGACCCCTGTGAAAGGGTCATTCGACCCCCAAAGGGGTCGCGACCCACAGGTTGAGAACCACTGACCTAGAGGGTATTATGCTAAGTAAACTAAGCCAGTCAGAGAAAGACAAATATTATATGATTTTACTTATATGTGGAATCTAAAGAACAATATATACAAACAAACAATATAGAAACAGACTAGATACAGAGAAGAGGTTTTAATTTTGTTCATTTTTAGATTAACAGTTATCACAATAAGCAATGCAAAAGCACATATTTATGACACATCTCTCATTCAAATTACATTTTGGCATGAGAAAAGGAAAAGACTAGAACCTGCATTTGGAAGAATATTACATAATAACAGATTTAGAGATTGGAAATTGTTTGAGAGATTGGAAATTGTTTGAGAGATTGAAAATTTTTAATAATTGAATAATTGGTAGAAGTGTTGGTAGGGTGTTTTGTGTCTATCACCTGTCTAGGAGATAAATGATAAACCAAAACTGATGGTGAGTCAGGATCTTTGAAAAATGCCTGAAGTAGTTTGTAGATGATAATTGATAAAAGTAATATTTAGAGAAAGAGAAATCAATGCTTTAAGTTGACAGTAATATTCATTATGAGCCACGAATTGTCTTTCTTTGAAAATTTTATTTATAGATTATGAATGTCATTTTCTTATAAAGTGCAAGTAAAATTACCCTTTCATGTTTTGACTTTTAATAGTTAATTTATTGTATCAAATCACCTTTATCACCAAATAGGCAGCAGTTCTCAGTGGTAGAGCAAAGCACTTGAGAATTTTAAAGCCTTCCTAGTGCTAACTTGAAACACAGACATTACAAGAGGTGGAGATATTATGCCTTTCTATTTGTCCTCAAGGTTATTTGTATTCTGAGTTAAAGTGCTGCCCATTGTAATGAAAATGTAACCTGTTTTCAGCTAAATTCTATAATTTTTCTTTCCTTCTTCAAAATCAAGCGAATTGTTCAGTTTGATCAGGTCCCTGGGTATTAATGATGACATTGTAATTAACTGGTTATTCATAAGAAAAAAAGGACCAAAGGGGTGAGCCAGATATAAGCATGGCCATTTGGGCAGCTTCACCAGGAAGCTGCAGTTTTACTCTTCTGTGATACTCCCCATGGAAGTACTGGCCCATTCCCCACAGATCACTGGGGAAGGGGTCCAACAGAGGAAAGATAGATGCATGTGCAGTAAAGCTGGATTGACAGAGGGAGGTGCCTGTCAGTCAATCCTGGAAACAGAGATCATTGGGTACAAGGAGCAGGGTCGCTACAAGCCCACAACAATTTGGGAATACATAATAATTTGCTCTCTAGGCTCTTGGCTCTCTGGTTCCTTTAGCTTTGCTCCTGCCCATGTTTCCTCCATAGTCATGTGGTCCTGCAGACCCCACACACAATGGACTGATGAACTGCGGTGGGAAACATGAACTCGTTAGCCTGATGCTGGACAGGACACTTCTCCCAACATCGAACAGCAACTCTGGACACTGGCTTTGATCTTAACCCTGCAGAAGGCAAAGTGGGACTTCTTCCTTGGTGGACAAAGGGAAATACGACCTTGAAAGCTCAGAGGTGTAATTCCACAGAAATAAAGCTTCCTATAGTATCTCATCTTCCTCTGAGGGTCTCCAGAAACTCTTATTCCAGTGGCACCCAAAATCCTACTTCCAACGACAACATTAAGAAGAGTTAAGTTTAACAAAAGTAAATCTTGGAAATACTTCTAAAACTAAGCCGTCTAAACTAGTCCTTAATTCATCATAGATAGTCAGTATTATGAGAAAAGCAAGAGAAAATTTTAAAGTGTTTTATTTTTTGTGTGTGTTTTTTGTTATTGTTTTTGTGGGAGAGCGATTATTTCTTTCTGTAAAGTGGCAATGAGGAGGAAATGCTGACTTGCAGGAATATGCAGGCAACCACCTGTGTGGGAAAGAGATCAAGTTTCCACCTCTATTTCAGACTTTGAGGAAGGAAGTGTGTAATTTGTTTCACTATATTCTGCTATCAGTGATTGTCCTCTTCTGTGATAACTTCCTATCTCTTCATCCTTGTTGGGTGTATGCATGCAACTATGTGTTGTTGCTTTTTTTATTGTTTTTATTGCACCTTTTAATGTTATTTTGCTACATATTCAATGGAAAAAGTAAAAAAATAATGGGTGTATCACAAGTCAAGGTCACCAGCAAGTAAGGATAGGTACACAATTGAACTTCCTTGGCTGTTGATGCAGGTTAGCTCAACTTGCACTTCACCTGGCCTGCAAAGACCCTGAGACAGTGCTGCCTAGTTTTCAAGTAGAACTAGAAGTTACTGTCACTTTCAGGCACTTGTGGCCTTGCCTAGCATGAAAAGCTTCTTAGTGGTGCTACTGTTTTGCAAAGGTTTGTTTCTTATTTCAAGGCTGAGGGTCTTTATTTCTTCACTTGGCGATTGACAGAATCTTGAGGGAACATACTGGTTTGGTTTTCTGTCATAATCATGATCTTCTGTAATTCTTGTGTCATTTATGTCTTTCAACCTTTTCACTTGGAATAATTCTAATTTTCTACCCCAAGCCTGGTCCCTGTCCTTGATCTTTAGTTTCTCATCTATGTTTCCTAACCTGATTACGTCATTAGTGTTTCCCCTTCAGTGTGCTTACTCATTGAATGTTTTAGAAAGCCAAAGAACAATAAGAAATAGAACAATAACAACACACATTAACCACTTTACTCATCTTAGCAGTATTTTTTATACAATTTTTTTCTAAATCTATAATTATAATAGAATACATGCAATTATATTTTCTTTAATATACCATATAGTCATAGGCTCAAATTTCTTTATCTTCATCATAGTTTATTTTAACACTTGCAAATATTATCCCTTCACTATTGGTTGTTTTCACACTACAATATTGTACATACACTGTAATAAAATTTTCATGCATGTAAGTTTTTTTTAATATATTTTATTGATTTTTTACAGAGAGGAAGGGAGAGAGATAGAGAGTTAGAAACATCGACGAGAGAGAAACATCGATCAGCTGCCTCCTGTACATCCCCCACTGGGGATGTGCCCGTAACCCAGGTACATGCCCTTGACCGGAATCGAACCCGGGACCCCTCAGTCCCCAGGTCGACACTCTATCCACTGAGCCAAACCGGTTTCGGCGATGCATGTAACTTTTATTATCCTGAATAATTAATTTCCTTAAGACAAATTCTCAATTGTGTATCAAATTTGTGGAATTTTAAAATAATTTTCATAGGTATTATAATCTTTTATCTTGTATTTAATAATGCCTACACATTGTAAAAATAATAGAATACACAGTTTATTACAAAAAATAAAAACAGCATTTCTGTCTCCAGTTTCATTTTCCACATTGTGTTTTAAGATATGCTAGTTTCTTCTATTCAACTAAATGATATATTTATACTGCTAATTTCTAAATTGCTATTTCTAAATTGCTAATTTATATACTTAATGAATTGTTTGCTATCAATGAAGATTTTTTATTGATATAATCCTTACCTATCCTCCTAATATCAAGTAGTTCTTCCAATTTTTTTTTTAAGTTTTAATCAATAATTCCATGAATATCCATTTCTTATTTCATCTACTTTAAACTACGTATGCTTCACGGGCTTCTCACTACATAGAACAGATATATCAACCACCCCATCCCTCTCTCCATTGTTTTTCTTTCTTTGTTTTCTCTCTAGATTTCTGTCAAATTTCATTATAATTTTAAATTTTCAAGCTGGCCATATTTTAAGTTTAGCTTAGTTATATTAATTATGAAATTGGTCATCTTTAAGCTTTGCTGGCAACATTATGCTAATCACTAAGAATAATTAGCAAATATTTACTAAAGGGCACACTGTCACTGTAAAATCATATCACATGCTAATGTTTTCTCTGTGGATCAGTGTGATGTGATCCCTTTGCTCCTCTAAAAAGATTGGGCTCACTTTTTACATGCAGTCTTTTGTTGAAAAGAATAACATAGTACATTTGGATTCTTTTCATTCTTTGCAGGTTGTCTGATTAGTTCATTGTATTCTGAAGATTATTTTTGCATACATTTGTGTTGTTGTTGAGGGAGAACAATTATATTTCTGTTGTGCTAAGCACTTCCCCTTTTACTTTTTCTACTTAATGATTAAGTTCATCCCATGTTTAAAAAAATGTTTATTATTTCTTTTCTGGAGATTCTGCAGATATATCATCTGAAATTTAAAGCTAAATATGAAGTACGGATATTCTTTTGAAAGCATAGAGAGAGCTTCTAATCTCTTATTGCTGGAGGATAGTAAATGATAAGGAATTGGACCAGGATTTAATTATAAGGTTAATAGGGCTATTTAGATATTGTTCAGTATCTGCATTCACTTTCTTTTCTTTTCATCAGACCCATAACTAGGATTAGTCACAAAATATCTTAGCAGGAAAAGTGTTATGTCTCCTAAGAAAAAAAGGAAACTATAACTTTCATGTGCTAGGAGAGAATTGTGGGACTAGAGTTTGAGGTACTGTATCAAAAGAGATACAACATAAAGTTTTATGACAAAGAATTTATCCATATGGAAGCATATTTCCAAAATACAAGATTTAACATCCTGGTAAGAAACTGAGGAGATGATATTGATTGCTGCCAGGATACCTTGGAAGCTTGAGTAATGTAATGGGCTATTCTAGAAAAGTAGAATCCAGAATGATTACGGAAGTTTGTGGAAAGGGGAACCAAAAATCTCCAAAAACAGGACATGCTAGAATGTGATTCTACTTCCCATTGTGTTCTTTGGCAGGACTTTGAATGATATTGTCTATCAAAGCAATAAAAAATATGACGAAGGTGACGCTAATACTATTGAGAGTGTTACTTGGTTGCTTTCCTCTGTAGCATAGGGCTGATGCTAGGAGATGCTGTGATAAATATGAGACCATTTACATCATAGTGAATAATAGAATTTTGAAAAAATAGAGGTCAGAAGGCAGTGCTTCACTGTCAGGAATAAGGCAGATACAATTACACAGTAAGTAAAGAGAGGCAGTCAATTTGGCTTACACATCAGAGAGTTATGGAAATGATCAATTGAACATGGCTTTCCTGGGGTCAAAGTATATTGGCAGCTGTCAAGGATGTTCAATCTATAGAATCAAAAGAAATGGAGGCTTACTATAATAACCCTTTGCCAATTTCTGAAGTTTAGTTAATATTCACATTGGGAACCTAATGACTATAGGAAAAATCAGTCCTCCAGAAAGAACAAACCTGAAACATCATATCAATCTCAAAAAGACCTGGAGTCATTTATTTGAGTAACCATATACTAGGCACAGGAGAATATCCAGATGTTTCAAGGACCATTAGACTCAAAATATGATCTTGATCACTATAGGAGGAGGAAAATAATGTGATTAATAAATAAATAAATATCCAGACCAAGTATTTTCATTACATAAAATCTGAATATATGATTAGAATGAATATTCTTGTTAGTTGACAAAATTTTCCAACTGCACCCCCCTTCACAGCACACACACAGTTTCCATAAATAATGGGTTAAAAGTGGGAATAGCCAAGCAGAAAACTCTTAACTGGTCCCCTTCATAACCATTATAGGAAAAAAGAAACTGTAAAATAAAAACAATTACATTCCAGAAGTGGGGCAGATTTTGGTACCTATCATAATAACCTAAAATATTAAGGGTTAGTGCTCCTCTTATTTCTCTATGTAATTCATCACTCTAACCTCTACCAAATTGAGACATGTACTAGATGATAGTGGTAGACTACTACAGATTTGACCAAGTAGAAGCCTCAAGTACAAATATTATGCAGCTGTGTATACTTGATAAAGCAGATTAACAGGACCTCTGGTACAATATACACAGTCTTTGATCTGTCAAAGTCTTTATTTTCTATCCCCTCAGAGGTGAGGATTAGATAATTTAAAATTTATATTTGCTAGATAAGAGTCTACATTTACAGTCCTATGCTAAGGTTATGTTAAATCTCCTATTCTACCATAATTATAGTCAGAAGGGATATAGATAGATCACATGGACAGTCTATAAACATCACCTTGTTCTGGATGACACTGTTAACTGCACTGGATGAACAAGAAGTGGCACATGCATGGGGGGGGGTGTTGTCTGTAAAGATATGTGTATTTCAGAGCATGGGAGATTAAAACGAATCTATGAAGGTTCAGTGATTCACCACATGTAATAATTTGTCTCCATTTTATGATGTTTGACTGCTGATAGCTTTTAAGCCTCATTCCTTTCTCCTCCTGTTGCATATATGGACAAGCTGTTAAGAAAGCTCAGACTCTCCTTCTTTTGATGCCATGAGAACTTCAAATCCCTAACTATCCTAAAATTCCTAAGCAACATTCCTAATCCCTCTCCCCTCCTTGGCCTTTCAAACCATTTTCAAACCTGCCTTGGAGCCACCCTGCTTTCCTTACGAAGTGTCATAATGTAACTATGATGATAGGATATGCTGTTCATATCCTCTTGGTGTGTGTATGGTGGCATCATCAGTGTAGTTCAGACATCTGAACTACATTTTGTGTGGGAGTACATTCTGTCTCTATAGGATGATGATGGACTGCCACATCAGTATAATTTTAGAGCTCTCATTTTCTGAAAAATGTTGAGATGCTCCCTTTGTTATTTCATCTTGCAATACCCATCTATGAGAATGAAGTGCACCTCTCAGCTTTTACAGTGTAAAAACAAATAAATTATCTGTTTTGTTTACTGCTGTGTCACCAATAGTAGAGGCACTGTGTGGCATAAACAGATAGAATGAGAAGGCACTTACATAAGGAATGTGTAGGAGGTAATAAGTAGGTGACAGTACTGAAATACTATCCTGCTAGATATGTGCAAAAAGAATGTCACTATTCCACATGATAGAAAATTGTATCTAGATAAACAATGTAGCACATTAGAATGATAGCATTTACATGCATTAACAGAGGGATAATTTTTTTTTTACAGAGGGTTAATCTATTTGAATAATTAATGTAATCACTAAGCTAAACTTGTTGTTTCTGCTCATTTTAAAGAGAAGCATATGGCCTGGCTGGCGTGGCTCAGTGGTTTAGTGTCAATCTATGAACCAGGAGGTCACAGTTCAATTCCTGGTCAGGGCACATGACCAGGTTGCAGGCTCAAGCCCTAGTGGGGAGAGGAGGGCCTGCCAGAGGAGCCAGTCAATGATTCTCTCTCATCATTGATGTTTCTATCTCTCTCTCCCTCCTCTCCCTTCTTCACTGAAATCAATAAAAATACATATTTAAAAAAAGAGAAGCATATGTATACTATCTTGAAAACTAAATATACTACTAAGAAATTCATAGATACTATAGAATGCTATCCTATATAATAAAACCCTAATATGCAAATCGGCTGAATGGGGAAAGACCTGTGGAACGACCGTTCGCTATGATGCTCACTGACCACCAGGGAGCAGACACTCAATACAGGAGCTTCCCCCTGGTGGTCAGAATGCTCCCACAGGGGGAGCGCTGCTCAGCCAGAAGCTGGGCTCATGGCTGGCAAGTGCAGAGGTGGTAGTGGGAGCCTCTCTTGCCTCCTCTGCAGGCAGGTAATAAGGAGTGAGGGGTCCTAGACTGTGAGAGCAGATGGGTCCCAGACTGTGAGATGACACAGGCTGGGCTGAAGGAACCCCCCTTCAGTGCATGAATTTCGTGCACTTGGCCTCTAGTGTTCTATAAAATTCAACTCTATCATTTTGACAGGGCTAGAATAGATATTGTTCTATTATTTTTCTTTATTGTTAAGTAATGCATTTGTAAAACCATATCAATAATCTAAAATCCAGTGAAATTACTCAGATATTACTGCTACTAATTTTAAAACATTTTCTTACATTAAAATTTCCACAGCCAAAACCATCATTCAGAAGTGCTGTATCATTTCTTAATCATTCACATATTGACTTGCTAAAGAAAAATAAGTAAATCAAGCTACTACAGTTCTTCAAACACTTGTAATTAATTAGTTTTATACTTGTTGCCTTTTTTATTAAACTTTAAAAAAAAATCACTGTAGCCCTGGCTGTTTTGGCTTCGTGGTTAGAGCCTTGGTCTGCAGACTGAAGGGTCCCGGGTTTGTTTCTGGTTAAGGGCACATGCCTGGGTTTAGGGCTCATTTCCCACTAGGGAGCATACAGGAGGCAGCTAATCAATGATTCTCTCTCATCATTGATGTTTCTAGCTCTCTCTCACTCCCCTTCCTCTCTGAAATCAATAAAAAAGAAAATTTTAAAAAATCACTGTAATAAGAGAATTAAAAGGATAAGATGATTTTGAAGACTGTCTTAATAGAAGAGATCTCCAGATAGATGTATTTTGAATGGTCAACATTGGCTTGACTTAGAGTTATTTATTATCCAGATGCTTAGCTTATTTAGCTTTTTGCATCTAAATCAGCTGGAAAAAAATTGCTTACATTACTAAAACTCAAATGAGACCAAATATATGTGCTAAATTCAGTCTGTCAGTCAAAGGTAGAATATGAACCTAATTTAAGGTCTGAAAGCAGTCATGTATACAAAATGCTTTCTCTCTGACATCCACATGACTGATAAATAAAAACACATCCTGGGTATGACTTATTATTATATAATTAGATTAAAGATAGATGTGAATACACATATGTAATTCCATCAAAATTATATCATCCTAATAACCCACTCTAGTTTCAGAATTAGATTTACAATTGGAAATCTCAAAACATCGACCTGGAAATAAAATATTCACATTGTATGACTTTATGCTATATTCATTGTATAGGAATTGAGGTGTGTTTCACTAGTATTACTACATGTTGTTACTGTGACTGAGTATTAACTGACTAGTGAATAGTAAGCTGTAATAGTATCAGCAATAAAAGTAAAGTTAAAAAAATATAATAAATACAATCTAATAGGCAAAAAACAAACAAACAAATACAATGCCCCTCTATCAGTAAAGATGATATATTCTGTACTAAATTTAGTATATATTGAATAATATAAATTCTAGTTTCATTAGAATCAATTATTTTAGCTTTTAGTATTATATTTAGCCATCAAGCTTAAGAAATAATTATCAAAATAATTGCTGATTATGTCATATAATGATAATACTTTCTATCTAAGATAAATAAAGACTAGATTCAAGGTGCGGAACTGCACATAAGTAACTTGTGATAAAAAATAAACATTTCACAGGAAAATCTCCACACCTATCTGATTGGTGATAATCTGATGTGTGAATGCCAGGTCTTGCTGAGACAGGCATCACCTGTGGAAAGTTAAAAATAAGAATTCTCAAAGTGGGTTTCAGTGCTTACTTAATAAAAATTGATTTCCTTTAAATTAAAAATAATATTTTATATAAAATATGGGATATGATTTTCTGACTGTTTAAAACCTTACAGTAGCTTCCCTTCACATACAAAATAAAACTCAAACTGCCTTCGGTGACCTATAGGTGACTTATAAGGCACTACATTTATAGCTGCTGCCTATCTCTCAGATCTTATGACAGGCTCAAGCCCACCAGATAAAGTCAAGGCATCCAGCCTTCTGAGCTTGTTTCTAGCACTCCATGATAATTTTCTGCCCCTATTATTTATTCTTGCTTCTCAGAATATTTCTTTATGACTGGTCCTTTCCACATCTCTGCTCTCAGAAGTCTTCCTAGGCATGCCAATTTCAATCCCAGTCACTTCCTGTCACATTATTGTATCCAATAGTTTCTCATTTCACTATATACAACATGAAATTACCTGTATGTGTGCACTTGTGTGTGTTCTCACTCCAGTTCATAAGATATGGAATACTATTATATACATTTTTACATCTGAATTTTCAGAGTTTGGAACATGTTCTGATACATAGTGCTCACTAATCTGTGCTTCATAAAGAAATAAATGATCACATAAAGGTGTAGTATCCACATTATATTTATGTTATTTGGAACTTCCAAACAAATACGTTCTTTCCTTTCACTTTCCCCCTCTTCTTTATTCCTTTCTTATATTTTAAAATTTCTATTTTACTGTGCCACATACTTCAGTGATAATGGTGACAATTTCTATTTAACTGATGTGTAAGAAGTTAAGGAAACCTGCATCAGTGGTGTAATTTCATTTCAGGGATATTTGCTTGGTTTCTACAATTTGATGATTCATGGTGATGAGCAGGAGGAAGGGGAGGAGGATGATACCTGGGTGTATTAGGTGGTGTTATGCAAAATATAGACCAAAAGTATGTAAAGACCTCTTTGTATGTTGGCATCCATTTCCATATGATTAAGAGGTTTATTTTTGGCCCACTTGACCCTACTCATCTGCACACATCTGCACGTATCACTACGGTGTCGGGTGAATTTCCCGCCAAAATATAAGATGGCGCGTTAAAATGCCTATATCTTTTGAAGTATGGGTTCGATTGAAATGAAATATTTGGTAATACGCAGTTACAATCGGCCCGAGTTTACACGTTTCCCGCACTCCACCGCAAATCTATATGAACCGAGTTTAAGACGGCTCCCGCGGAGTACGCGCAATTCACGCGAGCCGACTTAACTCGTTTCCCGCAACCCAAGTGGTATAATGAAGAAAATAGAATATAAATGAATACACCTGACTTTTACAAACCTTTGTCTGCTCCCATGTTTTCAGTGAGAAAGAGCCAAAAAGCATATGGACAGTGGATGATCTCAATGTATTTTGATATATAGGGTGGGGCAAAAGTAGGCTTACAGTTGTTCATATGGAAAATAATTCAATAATCTTATCTAATAAGGAGGTAATATGCTAATTGACCCTCACACCATTGCAAAGATGGTGGTGCCCACAGCCAATAAGGAGGAAATATGCTAATTGACTGCCATGCCTCCAAAGGTGCTGGTGCCCACTGCCACAAGATGGCATCACCCAGTCCCCTCAGCCTCACCAGGGCTCCTGCCTCTAGAGTCCCTCAGTCCCCTCAGCCCCCCAGCCACCCAGGGCCAGCCACCCAGGGCCATCCGAGGCTCAGGTCACCAGGGCCAGCTGAGGCTTGCGCTGCAGGCAGTGGCAGCAACAGAGGTATGATGAGGTAGTCGCCTTCCCTTGATTGGTGGGTCGCCTCCCGCCCCGGCGGGCTCCCGGACTGTGAGAGGGGGCAGGCCTGGCTGAGGGATTCCCCCCTTCCAGTGCATGAATTTTCATGCACTAGGCCTCTAGTTAATAAATAATAAAACAAGAATAAACTGTTTCCGGAACTCACAACTGTAAACCTACTTTTGTCCCATGCTGTATTTAATATGGTAGGAAAATCAAGTATTTTGCTCTGTATTTATTGAAACAACTCATTTTTTAAAATAACATCCCATGATACCTTATGTTCAGCTACTGATCTAAACCTTTTAGCAAAGACCAGCAAAGAAAGCTTAACTGACAGGTCTAATCATTAACCCCACTTTCCTACCTCAGAGCTATATTTACTCTCTGGTCCTCACTCATGGTATATTGTATAAGAACTCAATGTCCTCTCAATCACACAGGACATGATGCTAGTCCATGAAATTGATCGGAGCTGGTGAGCAAGAAGTAGAAACAATTCTATTTATTGATTAGACACATATGTGCTATAAGGTGGCCAATAAATGTCATAAAAATTCAGAGCTCTCTCCTCCATAAACTTTCTGTGTGTGCAGTGATCTGTGACAGGTTGAAACACTGCTGCCTCTGACACCACCTACCGCTAAGAAAGGGTAAATCCCCAGTGGGCTTTTTCAGGTTTTAGAGTTCATGCCTACCTCACTGAAATACTTTCAATGTTGAGTGGAGTGGGAGCAAGAGAAAGATCTGAATCAGCTTGGTGATATCATGCAAGCTGCTTTGCTACTTGGACCATATGACTAAGGAGACAAATGGTTCTGGGAATGTATGAATCAGATAAGGTTGAGATATGGTGCCTTTAGCAGATCACTCTGAGTGAATCCAGTATAGAACTTTAGGGTTTTGGAGTAAATATATGTCATCCATAGCAAATCAAAAGTTGCCCTCTGAAAAACACCTTCAGGCTTGCTACTGAGCCATAATAGAAACATGGGCCACAGCATGAACTGGAACTTCTCTTATCCTCTATACCAGAAGGTTTGACATACAAAGCAGTATTCCATTACCAAGGCAACTGGTGCCTACTAAATAAGCCTTAAGCACATCTGAGGGAACAAGTAATTTGCATGAACAGAGGTTAAGAATACAAACTTCCTGCTTCTTTCCCATTGATTTCTATCTCTCATTCCATACCAGTACCCTCTTGAGATTATTATGACCAGAGGAATAAAATAATTCAGGGTTGTTTTAAATATAAAGTTCTGCATGATTTACTGGCATAAAATTGACAGCTCTAGCACTCAGGGGTAGCCCTCAGAACAGGAGAGGGAGAATTCTCTCAGGTGCTGAATATCTGACTGGTATATTTGCCTGAAAGATGAGAAGACTGAGATATGCCCTATTGATAGACTAAAGCTAATGGTTTGGCTGTATTGTCAGGAGCTTAGAATAATTAATTAGAACAGTGACAGGAAGGACTGAAGAAGAGGTATGTGGATTGATACCTTTCAATGGCCTCAAAGAATTACTTAATTTGTTTAAGTAATTTAGGTATTTGTTTAAGTATTTTTGTTAATTATTTACCCTGTAAAGGCTTAAGACTGAACAGCCTCAGAAGAGAAGAATTTTAATAACCTGTTCTTCCACAAACAGCTTTTACAAATAATAAAACCATGTCTACGGAAGCAGGGATGTGACTAAGGAAGTCATGCACAATGTTAGCAACATGGACCTTGAAATATCCAGGTTTATCTGATTACTAGAGGCCCGGTGCATGAAATTCATGCATGGGTAGGGTCTCTAGGCCTGGCCGGCAATCAGGGCTGATCAGGGCCTTCTGGCTGCCCACTTGGGCCTTCCTTCATTCCACGCCACTCCTTGATGGTCAGTGCATGTCATAGTGAGCAATCAAACTCCGGGTCTCCTAGTCGAACTTCCGAGGGGACAATTTGCATATTAGGCTTTTGTATATATAGATAGCAACTGCTGTTTCCCCAGCCAACCCATAACAGAGACAAACATTGAGTCCTTAATATGGAACCATACCTCAATACCCTGGCCGCTCTCTGGAGTCAAATTGAATATATTTGCAAACTTTCCTTAAAAATAGAACAATGTTTTAGTCTTCCTGGAATGGATACTTAATCTGTATATGCATTTTCATTTCCTCCCTACCTGCAATACTTCCTCTAATATCACCATCTGTAGACATAATAAGTGTCCACCCTCACAGTTTTTCACACAGCAGCATTACTAATTTTAAAGTAATGAAGAGTGACATTGGGCTCATTCTCATGGAATTCACTGTTGAACCTTGCACCCCACCATTCTGAAGTGTAGGAAGCCTGCTAAAATGTCAGAATGTTCTGTTGAACAGTAATTTACATTGCAAGCTCAGTGGCACATTGCAGTTGAAATATTGATCTTTAGGGAAAAAATTTGCTCTGAATTAGTGACTAGTACAAGATGTTTTTTCTCCAAATGCCAGAATTAATCATTTAAGAATCAAGAGGTGAAAATTGGAGTTCTCCTATTGATACCCCGAATGGCAAGCTGGATCCGGGTTTTTGTCTCACGAACTTTGAAGAATAAATTTCATGGTCAATGGATTTTAAGCAAAAGTGTGGAAATGTATTGTAGTGCACACTAACTCCTATGTGGGGAGGGATTCCCAAATGAGTAGCCCCCTGGGGAGGGGTCCCCAAATGGGAGAACCAGTGAGTCTTTGTCTCAGGGTTTATAAATGCTGGCAGCTTCTTGGTCTGTTCATGCCACTTTCTAATTGGACCTTCCTTATTTAATGCCTCCCATGCTTTTCCTAATTGGTCACTTTCCCCCTTTTCCCTGCATGGTATCAGTTTCAAAGTTTCAAAGCTCCTTGGTGCTTCCCCTCCTCTTCTTCCCCTTACCTTGTAACATTCTTCTGTCCTCTCTGTTATGTATGATAAATAATCAGGCGGCTTGGAACTGTTTCTGCCCATCACATATGCATTCCTCTCCCATGGACCCTCCCCCCACCCACAAATGCCTCTCCTGTCTCTAAAAATCCTCTTGCTATCATTATTTTATTTAGTGATCCACTAGCAAAACATTTTGGGTTCTGCTGTTTTAGAACCTAAAGGTGAGGAATACTGGTATTAAATGCCATGACAATGGACCCATAAAATTAAAGCTGAGCTGGTCTCTTGGCCGCTTGGTCTCATGGCATTCAACTAGCAGCCAGAAAAGTGAGTTACTGTACTGGTGGGCTCAGGAAGAACTCAATGTGCTTGACACATTCTGTTGGTCACCCTATTCCCAACATTTTCCATTACTTTTCCAGGAGCTCATCCAGCACTTATAAATTCCCTGCCCTTTGTTTCAATGGAGTTGAGTCCAGGCTGAGGTCTGTTCTCCTTTCCCTGTTGCAAGAGCCTTGATCAAGACTTCTTGCCTGTTTAAATTTGTCAGGTGCAAATTTTTCTTTGACAACACAAATAAAGTTGAAGTAATTGAACACAGTGATTATGAGGAGGGGATGGAAACCTAACTGAGGAATATTTCTTAAGTTTTGTTCATGCTCAAAACTAAGTTCCTAGATTTCACCACCTATAGATATCTTAGCATTGGAGTAATCTAGGATAGTAGTTGACATTCTCAGTTGAGTAAGTCAAAAACTTACAATTGAGGATAGTCCTTTTATTAGAAATCTACTTTAATGCCATAGGATGTTAGCTTTCCTTGCAAAGTTGTAACAGATTAAGTAGTGGAAGAAGATTGATATGAAAAGAAATGTTGAAAGACTGAATATTACCAAAAAATTTAAAGCTCACTTAAAGATAAAGTAACAATTAATCTTGGATTTCCCATGACAATCTCTCTGTTAACATTTGATATGAATGTCAGCTAGCAAATTCAAAATCTGCAGGGCAAGCCAACAACCAGCTGACTAGAAATTCCAGCAAGAGCTGATGTTGCAGTCTTGAGTCCTAAGGCAGCCTGGAGGCAGAATTACTTTTTTGAAAATCTTTCTTTTCTCAAGACTTTCAACTGACTAGGGCAGGCCCACTTACATTATGGGTGGCAATCTGCTTTCCTCAAGTCTACTTATTTAAATGTTAATCACATCTAAAATAATACTTTCACAGCAACATCTAAACTGTTGTGAACAACTGTGTATCATAGCCTCACTAAGTTGATATATAGAATTAACCTCACATTAAATAAAAGTCAGAGATGGCATGTTTTGGAAGTTATACTTTTTCCAGGTATGAGTCATAGTAGGTAAATGCTATCGCCAATAATAATGAGAACATTAGCTAACATTTTTTAGTATAAGCATTTTCTATTGATAATATTTTATCTTCACATACATATGACAAAATAGTTATTATGTTTATGTTCAGTATCAAGAAAATATATTTGTCATAGGGAATTTAGACAACTTGCTCAAGTTAATTTATCTGATAAGATGTGGGGCTGGACTTTTAGCCTTTATTGTTTAAAGCAGTAATCATTAGCAATGCATGGATGTTGAGAACATGACATGTAGGTAATCCAAATAGTAAAAAGAAGCACAAGATTAATATTAATAATGTATTCTATTTAACACAATATATCAAAAATATTATTATAGCATATAATAAATAAGAAAATAATTGAGATAATTTACGTGTTTGTTTGTCTTTCAATCCTTTCCCAAGGATATATTTTCATTCATTTTAGAGAGAGGGGGAAGGAAAGAGAGAAAGAGAAACATCGATGTGAGAGAGAAACATTAGATTCGCTGCCTCCCGCATACAGGGGATCAAACCCACAACCTTTTGGTGTAGGGGCTGACACTTCAACCAACTGAGGGACACTGGCCAGGGCTTTACTGTTGTTGCTTTTATGCTGCATATTTCTGTGTTCTTCCTGTTTTTTTGTAAAAATGTGATTACTTTAAAATTTAAAATTGTTCACGTGTCTTTTATTATATTTCTATTGGACAGCACTACTCTGACTACTTAGCCTTCCTAAGGTAGTGTTCCTTCTTTCAATGATGTTTTCTTATTTGTAAGGTGTTGCTCATTATCACTTAAATACAATTAGCATGCAATACTTAATTAGATTAGTCTATTATCACCTAATATAAGCCAAGACTTTAATCCTCACACCACAGAAGGGTGTAAATGTGTCTAGATATAAACAGAAATCTAAACATATATTTGTTTTGGTTTTATCTGTTAAAGCTGCTGCCTGGTACAAAAACTTCATTTGACATGTTCACTCAACATTAAGGTAATTAATTTTGTCTCTGAACTTTCATCTTCTACCTGATTATAAATTGATGCATATTTATTTATGCATCTGACTGACTCAAACAGCTGACACCACTAGGAGAACTAAAAGAGAAAGTTTTAAGTTTCTATTATAAACAAAAGTTCCACAGGACACTTCTGAGGAATTAAGAGAGTTTCATTCTGATACGATTTGCAAATCCTAGAACGTAGCCTCTGGCATGAACCAAAGACTTGTATTGAGGTGGAAAATATAAGGCTAAGGTTTTAAAGGCGAGAGTTGCAAGGAGCTGATGGTCCAAGGGATGGGTTTACTAAAGAAACGATTTCTGATTGGTGGGGGCAACAGGACCTTTAAGGGTTGGCTGACTCAGTGGTCAGCAAGTGGCGTTTCTAGAAGAACAATGGGTAATTTTGTTTGACACATGGTCTGCAGGCAGAGTCATGGGATACAGCCAATAGTTGGAGTTGGTCATAAGACATGGTCAGCAAGGGGGTAATAAAGCATAGGGCCAAGCCTCAGTTAACCCTGGAGCCTGAAAAATAAACTAGTAAAATAAGTTTTGTGGTGAAAAGGACAGTGCAAGGAATCCAGTTCATCAGATAGACAAAGTTTAAAATGCACAACAGCCTAGTCACCCGTGCAGGATCAGAGACTAAATTGTAGAAAGGTCTAAGTCTTTAGTAACAAAAGTTATGTTAGAATTCTCTACATCACAGGGTTTGTTTTAAGGTTTTATTAAACCATGTTTTTTACTCATGTTTTCAAAGGACAACTTGTTATAATGTAAATCAGCGAAATATATACAAGACGCTTTAACAAGCCAAATTAACTAGGAGTCTTTATTATGCCAGTGGGCCCAGAGGGAGATGTCTCCCAAATTTCTGAGCAAACAAAGGAAGAAGTATTCTCTTTTTATATCTTTCCAGGTCTTTGTGTAAGTTATTTTTTTAAATGTATTTTATTGATCTTAGAGAGGAAGGGAGAGGGAGAGAGAGATAGAAACATCAATGATGAGAGAGAATCATTGATTGGCTGCCTTCTACACTCCCCCTATTGGGGATCGAGCCCGCAGCCCAGGCATGTGCCCTTGACTGGAATGGAACGTGGGACCCTTCAGTCCGCAGGCCAAGGCTCTATCCATTGAGCCAAACCAGCTAGGGCTGTGTAAGTTATTTTTGCCAACAGCTTGTAACCTTGAGCACATATCATACCTAACAAACACCTGGCATGAGAATATGAGAAAGCCATTCAGGAAGAAATCAGAGTAGACCACATATACTGAAGGTCAAGATAATGGTAGAAAATAGTTAATGTAATCTAGTCAAAAAACTGTTCAATTTTGCAGGGAAAGGCTTAGAGATTGAATACTTGGTCCATATAACTGACAAATAGAGCCAAATTAGTTAAACAGACTATTCCACTGGCCTGGGTGTATTCAGTATCAGCATATCAGCCCCTTACGTTAGATGGCTAGCTTGCAAGGTCAGACAGTTAAGTTTATCTTCTCTATTATTCAAGCTAAAAAGCTAAGTCATTTTACAGAATAAAAGACTGTCTAAAAATAACAGAGTTGACTTACAGAACAAGGGACTAGCAAAAAAATTTAAACAGCAGTTTCAAACAGCAGTTTTTCCAAAGGAGGGGTTATTATGCTTCAAACTGACCCCAAATTAATAAACAATGTCTGAAATGAAATCCTATTTTCTTCTGTACTTAAATGTATCTAATTTTTTCATTAACTTCAAACACATCTTTGAACAAAGTTTAAACTATTTAGTTATCTCATTTTCCAATTTTAAGTGTCTTTCACATATTTAATTTATTCTTCTAATAACTTCCCCTTGAGCAGGGTCAGCAAAGTATTACACTCAGGCCAAATCAGGCCTATTAAAAAAAAACACGATTTAAAGAAGAGTAACCCACTTCTTCGCCCACCCTCACTTTGTTTTTAAAACAGAGTGTCTATGGCTTCTTAAGTGCTGCTACAACAGCAGAATGGAGTAGTTCTGATACATACTCTCAGGCCCATAAAATCTAAAATATTTCTTATCTGACCATTATCAGAAGAAACTTGATGAGCTCCATCCTAAAGGGAGATTTTGCTTATCCACCTAAGACTATCACTTATTTCTCTTTTATTCCTGCCATTGCTACTTATACATTTCTTTTTCAAAGAAGGCATTTTATACTGTCTCTCAATTCTGGTATATAATTGTGTACCTTAGCATAAAACCTGTTTGTAAGATAAACATTTCCTTTGATTTCTAAGATAGGGGGAATCATTACAAAGGTATAAATGTAATATATGTTCACATTCTTTTCCCTGTTAAATTAGTTTATTGCTCATTTTTTAGCTGTGTTCATTAATCCTATAACTCTATATTATTTAATATGTGTTGTTATTTTAAACAGAAAACATCATGAAAAACCCATGCCAGTGGAATAGTCTGTTCAACTAACTTGGCTCTATTTGTCAGTTATATGGACCAAGTATTCAATCTCTAAGCCTTTCCCTGCAAAATTGAACAGTTTTTGACTAGATTACATTAACTGTTTTCTACCATTATCTTGACCTTCAGTATATGTGGTCTACTCTGATTTCTTCCTGAATGACTTTCTAAAACATTAATGGTAGCTATTACATATTAGTGAGTTAATCCAGTGTAAGATAAACATTGCTTATTGACTAATACAATGCACCGAGTACTGTGGTAAGAGTTTACATGTGTGACCACATTAAATCCATACATCAGTATGACTTGGACTTCGCCCTGAGAGAGGTTGCACATATTGGAATTTATGGAGCCTTTCTTAAAATCAAAATTGTCTGACTTTCCATCTTCTGCACTTAAACACTACTCACATTGTTTCTGAATCACAGCTATTTTGGAGTATCTGGCAGGACCACCAGGAAATTTTAACAAACAGAGCTATTAAGATAATTGTCTAAATGGGTTGAATCAATCAATCAACTCTTCGTTATTTAAAGGTTGCTTATTTGGCTCTTTATTATCTCCCTCTCTTTGGCTTCCTGCCTTTGTCCATTTCATTGCTCTTCAGCACTTTCATTAGAGAGTTGGCATGAATAGAGAAAAAAGATGAAAACTAGATCAGGCTATTTAAATTTTCAATAAGCTTAGCATTTTTTAAATATTCCTTCAGGGGAGTAGGATGCGCTTTGGGTTATCTCACCTACTCATCCAAAAGGTCATATACTATATTTACCATTATCCTTTTGGTCCATCAGAAAATAGGTATGTGTAAGTCCAAATGAACTTAATTGGAAACACAAATCTACTTTTTCAAATGTTTGCAAGTGTCAATGTAAGAAAGGTTCAAACCTGTAAGAATTTTTATGAGTTTATTTGAGCCAAACTGACTACAATTGCCTGGAAGCAAATCTTAAGGGATTGAAAAAAATCTCTGGAGAATGTCAGCTTTGCACATTATTTTATATATTAGAATCAAAGGAGAAGATGTAGGCATTGCATGAAATTGATTGGTGACGGCTTAGGGAGGAAGAAGAAAGCAAAGCGGGGAAAGCTCTGGGATTGGGTAAAAAATAAAACAGATATCCACATACTTCTTTTATATTGGATAGATAACAGTTCACATTTAACAAGATAACAATAACAATGAGCGAGCAGTTCTGTGGTCTCCTGCTCTGGTGGGAGGCTATACCCTGAAGGGTCTGAAAAAGGAAATTACCCTGATTTTCCAAAAGTCTGTTGTTATAGATGCAAAAAGACAATAGACAGGGTCAGTTAAGATAAAGATTGACCTTTGTCAAGGAAGATACCAGCCTAGGACAGGACTACCTGCTATGATTCGCTTTTAGTTAGGAAGTTTTCATTTCAGACCATCCTATTGATACAGAATTTTTGGACTGGAACCCAGATTCTTTGTCCACCGAAATTGAAGAATGAATCCATGGACAGAAAGTGGTATAGCAAAGGTGGAGATTTATTGAAGAATAAGTACAGACTCCCACATGGGGAGAGGGAAAGAGTCCCACAGAATGCACTCCCATGAAGGGAGAGGGAAAGGGTCCCATTGAGTTCTTTTTCCGCTATGGCTTATAAAGGCTGCAGATCCTGGTGCCTTGATATCCCCTCTGATTGGTCACTATTCCCTTAGACTATAGTAACTCCTGGGCTCAAAGGTTGAATCTCACATGGGACATGTGAGGTTCTCCCCCCTCCTTTATTATTGTTTTCCTATTCCCTTTGGGCTTTCTTCTTCTCCTTCTGGATGAAGGGCTTACTTCTCTTTATTTTGTAAATATAGGCCTTTTGCTGTTCCCAGCTCCCTCATTCTATGGAAACATACCTGTTACAGCTTTCCAGCTCCCCCATTCTATGGAAATGGACCTTCTGCTGCTCTGCGGCCCTGTGCTTCCTCTATGGTCCCCCTAATTTCCAAAATTTCTAATATTTCCTAAACCTGTCCTATCTTACCCCTAAAATTCCTGTCTCACTATGTGGTTACTTTAGACCTCTGAGATTGTAAGGCCCACCATGCAGGACTCCCCTGAGCTTGTAAGGTTTAGTATATAGCCTCTTTTTCCTCCACACAAGTTTCAATAATATACTAGGTTTATTGACTCTCTAATTAATTTTAGTTAGTGTCTTTTATTTCATTATGTTTTTATTTCACTACTCAATATACAGCTTTATTGAGAAGTATTTCACATATCATAATGAGTCGGGTTATTTTCCTATGCAGGATGCAAGGGTGATTCTTTCCTGAGGCTCTTGTCTAGATGGATTCAAAGAATGAAGCCACAGACAAAAGGTGGTAGATGAAAAGGGTGAAAATTTATTGGAAGCAAATACAGACTCCCATGTAGGGAGGGGGTCCCAAGGGGGTGACCCAATAAACCCCTTTTTCTAAGATTTGTAAATGCCGCAGTTCTTTGTATCTTGATACTGCCTCCCAATTGGTAGAATATCAGCTTCAAAGCCCCAAAATCCACATGGTGTTCCCCTCTTCCTCTCCCCCTTCAGTGGTAGAATTCCCTATCTCCCGTGAAAAGCTGTTTTCCTCTTTCTCCCATTTGTCAGCATTTCTCTATCCTCTGTGAAAGTTTGTTTCCTCTTTCTCCTCTGTGGCTTTTCTCCTATCTTCTGTGAATGGGTGTCTTCCTCTCCCTTATCCTGTGGCACCTCTTTTTTCTCTGTAAATGTATGTCTTTTGGCAGCTCCAAGCCCTCACCTGTGCATTCCTTCAGATTTATTCCTAAATCTCCCTAAACATGCTTTATTTTATCCCTAAAACCTTTCAATAAAATACACTCATTTCCATTGACTCATTTCAAGTGATTGTCCTGAGTGGTTCAACTCTTAACATAATCAATTTAAACCAATGTTATTTCTCCACTAAGATTCCATATACTCATTTACTGTAAGTCTCTGATACTGAGTGAGGACCTGCTGCCTGATGTGCATAGGAGCCAAAACCATGACAACTGCCTTTGAGAAAAGAAAGAGACATTTATTTATTGGTGAATCTACCCATAGGAGATAGGAGATACCACTCAAATCAGTCTTCCTGAACTGAGGTCTGGACACGTTTTAAGGGTCAGGAAGAACAGGTTGGCATGTGGTAAATGTGGCAAGGGAAGTTTTTTTTTGTTTTTTTTTAAAAATATATTTTATTGACTTTTTACAGAGAGGAAGGGAGAGGGATAGAGAGCTAGAAACATCGATGAGAGAAACATCGATCAGCCGCCTCCTGCACACCCCCTACTGGGGATGTGCCCGCAACCAAGGTACATGTCCTTGACCGGAATCTAACCTGGGACCCTTCAGTCCGCAGGCTGACGCTCTATCCACTGAGCCAAACCGGTTAGGGCAACAGGGGAAGTTTTGATTGGAGGGTTTGGAACTTGGCCAATTATGGTACAGGGTCGAGGGGAAAGAGAAGGTACAGAGGAATTCCAATCTGGCAAGGTTTCATGGGTCAGTTCCATATTTGGTCTAGGCACTAGATCTTCCTTGTTGAAGCCCTCTCACTCTGGTGACCATAACTATGTAACTTGAGTTCTGCAGACTCAGGATTCTTGGTTCTGGAGTCATCTTGAGGACAGAGGGGCCCATGCCAGTGCTGTTTCTGTAAAATAACTCCAGGATTGTATTAATCACCAACCTGCTGTAAGGGAGCAGGGCCAGTGTGCTGTTTCATTTCAGTCTCACACCCAGGCCCAGATACCCACCAATCTACTTTTTGTCTCTATAAATTTGCCTTTTATTACTGTGTTGTATAATGGAATCATAAAATACATTGTCTTTTATGTCTAACTTCTTTGATTTAATGCAATGTTGACATTTATCCAGGATGTAGCATGCAATAGTACTTTGTTTCTTATTGCTTAATAGTATTCCATTTTGTTAATATACCACATTGTGTACATCTGTTTACCAGTTGATGGATATTTGGATTGTTTCTAATTTTGGCTATTGTGAATAATATTGCTGTGAACATTCACATATATTGCTTTGTGTGGAAATATATTTTTATTTTTCTTGAATATATAACTACAAGTGGAATTGCTAGACCATATATTAGTGTTATTTTTACCTTTTTGAGAAACTACCAACAGTTTTCTAACTTATTTATACACTGATATAGTTTATATGTTTATCTACATTAAAATAATGATGTTACTATTAAGTACACATTTTTGCAGTAAATCATGCAAAAGTTAAATATATTACTAATTATTTGAGAAAATATCAAGTCTTGTTTTGTAGAACTAAGAGATGCATTTTACCAATATTGTGTAATGTATATAGAAAGAGCTTGATCTCTGAATGTCATACTCCTTGATAAAATGTTAATAATGAATTTTATTGGAAGTAAATTTAAGAAAAAAAGTAAGGCCCCCAATTTAGATCCTTCTGGGTAGTTAAGGGAGGAGCAGAAGTTTATTCTGATCTGCAGGGTCTTGATTGCCTTTAGTTCAAAGTAATCCACATACCAAAGCAGCACATAGTGGGAGGGAGAAGGCATGAGAAGTTGTGGGTGTAGTCTTTATTGTAGAAGCCAGTGACCATGTCGCTATTGCTAACAAGGAGCCACTAGCCAGCAGTTCTCAACCTGTGGGTCGTGACCCCTTTGGCAGTCGAACGACCCTTTCACCTAAGGGTCACCTAAGACCATCCCGCATATCAGATATTTACATTACAATTCATAACAGTAGCAACATCACAGTTATGAAGTAGTAACGAAAATAATTTTATGGTTGGGTCACAACATGAGGAACTGTATTTAAAGGGCCAGAAGGTTGAGAACCACTGCTTAGACAAAACAGTTCTTCAAAGCAAAGTCCTATACAGCAGGTAGCCGCACACCAGCTAGGTAATAATACATCTTTCCTACCCAGGAGTAGCAGTCTCTGTACCCACAACAGCAGCCTGCTGGTCAGTAATACATCTTCCCCATAATACAGCCAGCCCCTGCACCCACAGCAGCCTGACATAACAGCATCCTCATACTGGCTGGTCAGAAACAACTTTATACTACTTAGACAAAAGGGGCTTCTTTCCAAATAGTGATCTCAGTCTTTTGGGTGCAGTGCACATACAGATTACTGTGGCCTGCTCTTGCACCTGTGTAAGTCCTTGGACACCCTGATTAAGATTCCCATCCTCAGAATGGCCTTGAACATCTGGTGTACTCTGAACAAGGCCTCTACTCTAATTGGCCTTGAGCATCCTGTATACTCTGAATAGGGACTCCGCAGCTCTCTTCTGAACCCCTTCACAACTCTCAGGGACCTTAAAGGGAATTTTACTTTTCAGAAGGATTGGTTGAGATATATCATCCATTCCACTGCTAGCAGCAAAACGGTACCAGGTGTTACTGGCATTTGAACCTCAGTTCAGCAACCTTGGTCCTTGAGTTCAGCAAAGAAAAAATTAAGAGGCAAGGAACCAAACCAAAGGAGAAAGCTTACTTAGAAAGTCACAGAGGTAGAAAAAGTCAGTTGTGTGGGCTCAGGAAACAAGTTAGAGAAGCAAAAGAAGGGCCTGGGGAAAGTTAAGGGGGAAAGACTCTTAAAATAATTGACCCTGGGGAAAGAAGGGGATGAGGGAAGGCATGATTATGACCACGAGAGAGAAACTCCTGCTGGCTCCTCCTTCCTGAGGTTTTTTATCTCCTTTCTAAAGGTAGGGATCTTAGGGGAGGTCCCAGGGGAAGGTCCCAATAGAATATTCATCAGCTTTCCCGAATGCATTCTTTCAGGGTCTTTGCCTCTACTGATTGGTAGTCGCCAGGGTAGGGGGTCATTAGTCATTGCATCTGGTCCTGATGTTTAGCCATGGTGTCACCCAACTTGGCCTGGCTGCATTCTGAGCCTGGAGCTGAAAGACAACTAAGGCCTAGATGTTAACTCTAGTTTGACAAAAACTCTGTTTCTGTGGTCAACAGACCCAAGGCTCTGTTCCTGAGATTATTTGACTTGGGTCAGAACCTCATTGTCTTGAGGGCTTAAAACTTAAATACATGGTCATGCAAGGGCTTATATGGGAGTCACATATTCTCCAGTCCTCTTGTTCCTCCTCTAAGGGGATTTACCACATCACTAAGGACATGCTAAAAGAGGAAAGGTCATGGCAAAGTTCAAACCATATGGTCAGTGATGTGAAAGGTCTAAACTGCATCACCAGTGATATGCTGGGGGAGGAAAGGTCTTCCTGGGGGCAAGATCTTTGTTTTCTCATTGCTACATACCCCAGGCTTTTCACCCTGGTGACATTCCATACCTGGCCTATCTTTCCTACTCTGCTCATGACTGTCTAGCTGCCTACTACACCACCTCAATGAACACAAAAATTTTGTGGGAATTGTCTGAGATAATGTGAACTAAACAGCATTTAGAACAAAGCAAAGAATTGCTAAGTGAGCTCTAGCCGGTTTGGCTCAGTAGATGGAGAGTCAGCCTGCGGACTCAAGGGTCCCAGGTTCGATTCTGGTCAAGGGCATATACCTTGGTTGTGGGCACATCCCCAGTAGGAAGTGTGCAGGAGGCAGCTGATCGATGTGTCTCTCTCATTGATGTTTCTAACTCTCTATCCCTCTCCCTTCCTCTCTGTAAAAAATCAATAAAATATATTTTTTTAAAAATTGCTAAGTGAGAACTATTATTATTGGACTAGATATTTGGCAGATATTTGGAATATAAAGTCATCATCTGTGCCAATAAGGAATACACAGATAAAGGTAAGAGGACATGTATACAAATAATTATAGTACAGTGTGCTTTTTTACTGTACGATAAGACTGCATTAGTGAGTTGCCTGCAATGACAAGCTCATCTTATATTTCTCAGATATTGTTAGGAATGTAAAAAAAAATGAAATGAAAATTAAATGAAAAAAATTATAATTCAGTAACATAATTAAATTTTTAAAAATATTTCTTTCCTGTCTTTTTATAAAAATAATTAAAATGATGTTTAACATCATTTTAAAACCAACTCTACTTTTCTCTTCCTCTGTGGCAGCTATTACTGTATAGGGATAGAATTTTGTTCCTCTTTTGCTCTTAAAACATAATTATTTTATAAAATTGATTCTAGCACAATTTGTCTTTTTAAAAATTCAAAATGATTGTACATATATAATCTTGCTATATTTATATGTGTATCTAGGAAGATCTATCTACTTATCTGTCATCATTTTTCTATATACCTACAGTTTGTGACACTGAAGGGTTAGCAAAAGGTGTTGATACCATATTTTCTTTAATTAGTTTCTTTTTGATGAACATTGAAATGTTTTCTTTTCTTTTAAAATTACTAAAACAAGCTCTGCTGTGTTGAACTTGCTCATAACCTGTTTCTCTATGAACATATGTTATTTGTTCCTGGATATCTGAAATTTTCATTTCATCAACTCAACTTTGTTTCAAATCAGCTGTAACGCTTATCAACTACCAGGAGATGAAAATTTCTAATTATTCTCCTTTTACTTCAGGAATAAACACAGATATTAATATTTTTTATACTTGTTTAATTAAAATTAGGAAATTCTCACATATTTCCATTGGCCTTTTTGGTTTTTATTAGCAAACTGTTCATTTGTTATTAATGATTTATCACTTTTATTTTTCATTTGCTGTGAAGAACTTTGAAAAATATATTCTGCTTAACGTAATGCTCTCCAGGTCCATTCATGCTGTTGCAAATGGTAAGGGATCTTTCTTTTCTACAGCAGCATATTATTCCATTATGTACATGTACCACAGGTTTTTAATCCACTCATCTGCTGATGGGCACTTTAGGCTGTTTCCAAATCTTAGCTATGGTGAATTGTGCTGCTATGAACATAGGGGTGCATATGTCCTTTCTGATTGGCTTTTCTAATTTCTTGGAATATATTCCTAGAAGTGGGATCACTGGGTCAAATGGGACTTCCTTTTTTTATTTTTTGAAGAAACTCCATACTGTTTTTCACAGTGGCTGCACCAGTCTGCATTCCCACCAGCAGTGCACAGGGGTTCCTTTTTCTCCCAGTTTTTCCCATTGCTACATACCCCAGGCTTTTCACCCTGGTGACATTCCATACCTGACCTGCCTTGCTAGCACTTGATGTTTATTGATTTGTTGATGTTAGCCATTCTGACAGGTGTGAGATGGTACCTCATTGTTGTTTGATTTGCATCTCTCAGAGGATTAGTGACTGTGAGCATTTTTTCATATGCCTCTTGGCCTTCTGTATGTCCACTTTTGAAAACTGTCTATGCCCTTTGCAATTTTTTGATTGGATTATCTTCCTTTTGTTAAGTTGTATCAGTTCCCTATACATTTTTGAGATTAAACCCTTATCGGATGTAACATTGGCAGATATGTTCTCCCACTCAGTGGGATCTCCTGTTGTTTTGTTGATGAAGATAAATATCATATGATCTCACTCATTTGTGGAATATAATGACAAAAATAAACTGATGAACAAAAGTAGATACAGAGACATAGAAGCTTCAAACAGACCATCTAAACTCAAAGGGAAAGCAGGGGAGGTTGAGGGGGTAAGTGATCAAACAAAGGACTTGCATGCATGCAGATAAGCATAACCAATGGACACACACACTAGGGGTCTATGGCATGTACTGGGGGGGTGGGAGCAGCTGGGGAGAGGTCAATGCAGGGAAAAAGGAGACATGTAATACTTTCAACAATAAAGAATTTAAATTAAAAAAACAACACTGTGGGACATTTACACTGTGGAATACTATCCTATATAATAAAAGCCTAATATGCTAAGTGTCCGGTCGTCCAGTCATCCGTTCAACCAATCAAAGTGTAATATGCTAATGATATGCTAAGGCTGTTCAACTGCTCGCTGTGACATGCACTGACCACCAGGGGACAGATGTTTCAACCAGTAGGTGAGCTTGCTGCTGGGGTCCAGCCCATTGGGACTGAGTGAGATGGGCCAGACATGCCCTGGAGCCCTCCCATGGTCCCTCCCCTGCTGGCCAACCTCCTGCATCCTTCCTCGGCCCGGATCATGCACTGGTGGGGTCCCTTGGCCTGGCCTGCACCTTCTAGCAATCCAGGACCCCCTGGGGGTTGTCGGAGAGCCAGTTTTAGCCTGATCCCACAGGCCAGGTCGAGGGACCCTGCTGGTATATGAAATTGTGCACCAGGCCTCTAATATAGCTATAAAAAAAAGGGATCTCTTACATTTTGGGATAGCATGGATGAACTTGGAAAATATTATGCTAAGTGAAATTAGCAAAACTAAGAAAGACAAATATCATATGATCTCACTTTTTTGTGGAATCTAATGAACGAAATGAATTGACCAACAAAATAAGACCTGAAGCAGGGAGGCATGGAACAGACTGACATACCTCAATATGGGGTTGGGGGGACAAAGAAGAGATAAACCAAAGAACTTATATACTTATATGCATAGCCCACGGACATAGGCAGTAGGGTAGTGAAGACCAAGGGAGGGGGGAAGGAGATGGGAAGAGAGGGAAAGAAGGGAATGGGAGATATCTGTAATAATATCAATAATAAAAAATATACTTTAAAAAAATAAATAAAACAAAAATATATTCTGGATACTAATTGTCTCATATATGAATTACAAATATATTTTCCTAAATCATTACTTTCAGATTAACTTAGAAAATTAAATAGAAGACATAATATTCATGTAATATATATACATACATATATATGTACATATATAAAGGATGTCACTGTGCTATATTTAAAATATAAATTCTCTGAAGTAAAGTGTAAGCATATTACCACAGTGGATATAAGATATATTTAAAAAATCTGAGAGAGCTGAACTACTAGATCTGATTTTATGTAGTCATTCCCATGGACTTAGGTGCCCACTCACCCTCAAAAATTTAAAGGGCAAGTTCTATCTTTAGGGTTATAGTAAAGTTGTTAACTGTCTTTCATATCTACATTACCTTTCCATTAAAAAAAATAAAACACAATTTAAGTAGCAGACAGCTGTAATTGTTCTGAATCAAAGCCAAATTTCAAAGTCAACAAGGAGAGATAAATATCCTTAGAAGGTGCGGCAGCATTACTATACCCTTCATGCCTTATTACTTAAACTGACATTACCAAATACAGCCGGGAAAAATTAAAGCACCTGAACTATCCACAAATCTCTTAAAACATTGGCGCAATTTAGGATTTTAAAATAAATTCAAATTACTTCCAGTATGGCCTCATCTCTTGCCTGAAGAACGAGACAATTCATCTGATGTTTTATCACATCAATTTATCTCAAAATTGAGTTGGGATCTTTATTTTCATTATCATTTACTTTTGTTCATGCAACTTCTGATTGTATGTGATTATCATAAGGGGAAAGTCAATCATACTGTTAAGGGATGCAAGACCGTGCATGCATGACCAATTCAACCTTAATGGCCTCTACATAATTGGTAAATTCTAACTGATTTTTTTTTTTGTATTTTCATTTTCTAATCACAAAAAATAAAACTTGGTATAGTTTTGCTGGAAATTCTTAGGTGTGTGTGTGTGTGTGTGTGTGTGTGTGTGTGTGTGTACATTATTTTTACAACAATTTTTTTCTAAAAATATTATATTTAAACAATTTATTTCCGTGAAATAACCCTAATAAAATTTCTTACACAAAAAATATATTTTTCTTCTGAATGGGCACTGTGATTAAAATTAATTTCTAAACTCTAGTGGTGAGCAGTAATTAAGAAAGCAAAGTTGGCTAAATGTACAAATCTTAGCAAAGGAGAATTTAAATACTAGTTAACATATTTTATTTTGTTTTAGTTAATCAACTACTTGATTTCACTATTCCAAATATTTTTATAATTTTTTTTCTCACTTCAAGACAATCAGATGGAGAATGTTTTAGGGCTTAGGCTTTCTTACAATTCTAATTGTCACCATCAATTCTTTGTTAAGGCTAAGAAAAGAAGGCAAAGAAATTGCAAATTCTTTATTACTCCAAATCACAGATAATACTTAAAATATGCAAAATATATACATTAACATAAACATTTTAAAAAGTATGGTTTAATTACATTACAGTAAATAATTATTTTATTCGATATCGACATTAAATTTTATATCTACTACATTTCTTATTTGGAATGGATTCTCATTTAAATGAGTAAAATATTGTCATAGTTTCTTTCATTAATAACCAATTTAGTAACTGGAAAAGTATTATTTAAATTTCTAAAATGTAATATTTTCATATATTTCAGTCACATGTATTATTTTGGGGCATATAATTATTCTCTAGGGGAGAGAGGTATAATTATTATGATTATTATTATGTTTTTTAAAAAATTCTCAGTGATTATGACAGTTATGAATATAAAATGAAACTTGCTTATTGTTATAATATTGGATTTATTATGAATTATGTTTCACCTTTTATGTCCTTAAATATCAACAACATAATGATGGTATACTGTTATATATCTCTTTTGGTATTATTAAATTTATTTTTTCTCATCCATTCCCAAACTGACATTAACATCTAAAACATACTATAAGAGACATTGACCTTTCAGTGAATATACAAGAAGCCGTTAAAAGAGAATAGAATTGACTAAAATTGTACAGGGCGACAGAGGTAGGGAGAGAGAGAATGTAACTGAATGAATGAAATAAATATTTGTTACAATAGCTTGGGTGCAAATCAAGATCATGGTTATATAATATGCTACCTATAGTTAAAATACATAATTTCATTATTATTATCAAATCTCACATGCACACAAACACATGCATACCTGCCACTCTAAGTGCAAGACATTAACACAATTGCCAGCTCCAATAAAAGTAGTACCTTATAAACAAAGAAGCCTGGAATTCTCAGCCAGCTTCTATGTCTTATGAACAGAGCATCCCAAGACTCTTAATTCAGCCTCTGTTGCTTAGAAGCAGAAAACCTTAGATTGCAATCTAGCCTCTGTTGGCTTGGGATTCTAAAGCAGCTTCTAGAGCAGCGGTTCTCAACCTGTGGGTCGCGACCCCTTTGGGGGTCGAACGACCCTTTCACAGGGGTTGCCTAAGACCATCGGGAAACACATATATAATTACATATTGTTTTTGTGATTAATCACTATGCTTTAATTATGTTCAATTTGTAACAATGAAAATACATCCTACATATCAGATATTTACATTACGATTCATAACAGTAGCAAAATTACAGTTATGAAGTAGCAACAAAAATAATTTTATGGTTGGGGGTCACCACAACATGAGGAACTGTATTAAAGGGTCGCGGCATTAGGAAGGTTGAGAACCACTGTTCTAGAGTATACTCAGATTTAATTTTGACTAAGAATAAAAATTCACCCTTACATTGCATCAGTGGACAGTTGACTACAGCACTAGCTCAGGAGTTACACTCACAAATGGATTCCTAATCAATCATGGAGAAGTGAAGACAAAGGCTTCAAAAGTGTGCTCTTGGGGTTCCAGATGAAAGGTCAGGGGTCCAGTGATAAATCTGATCATACCTGACTCATGGAACAATGCTTACAGGAAAAATTACCCTGACACCCGTTAAAAGGAAGCCTTTATCAGGAGTATTAAAAAAGGTATCAAAACTACTGCATTAGGTGAGAGAAATCAGGCTCAACTCAGACTACAATAAGAACAAGTGGAGATTTATAGCCAAAGAGCATGCTGGTGGGAGGCGTCAGGGTGGGAGGGTTTTTTCTGACTATAAAATTACTAACAGGACACATGGAGATATCAAAGGAAGGAGGAATTCTTGCGAGGCTGACTAAACAGAATTCTTGCTGAGAATGGGCAGGAGTGAGCAATATGAAGGGTGGAGAATGAGGAGTTTGAAAACCTCAGATATGGAGGGTAATCATACATCACAGATAAGAGGATTCTTGCTAAAACTGGGTTCTTCAAAGTCAGACGTTAAAGCCCCAAAATGAGGGCTAGTTGAGAAAAGTGCTCAGAGAAGTATGGCTAAAATTTGGTCAAGGGGGCAGTTTTTGTGGGTAGTCTTGGACCAGAAAGATGAATACTTTTGAAGACAAAATTTGAATAAAACCAACACTCGTTTTTATCAAATGTGAAAGTTTATTAAACCTATTAACATTATGAAAACATAACAGAAAGTGAAATGATAAAACTTTACATATCTTCTATTTAAAGATAAATTTGTGTCAAGGACCCTTACTAACACTTTCTATTGGGCATTCTACTGACACACTAACAAGTTTAATTAGTGGAGGTAGAGAAAATAAATGATAAAATATTTGAAATGGAAGTAAGCTGTCTTTTGTAATTAACAAAGGAAATAATTGCCTGCATAAAAAACTTTTTAAAAATCTAAAACTTGCCTAATAAAATTGTTTAGCAAGTTCCTAAATACTAGAGTAATGTATCACAAGCATGACAAGAATGTAAGTAACTTGCTGTCTTAACATTATTTCTTAAGATAACCCAGATGAGCTGCATATCAACTGATATATTTTAAAAATAATTATTTGCTTAAATGTAAAGATAAAATTTAAAAGAATAAAATATATATAAATTCTGTTGTACTCACTCTATCCTCTCTAAAATAATTTAAAATAAATATGTCCATAAGAACTACTATCTTTTAAGGTTAGGAAATAATTTTGTTTTACTAAGTGTTTATTCGTAAATTTGTAAATAATTAGGAAAATCGTTCCTGCATAAAGTGAAGTGAATATAACTGTTGATTAAAATAAAGTTTTATACCAATACATTGTTATCACCTTTTACTTAACCATTACAAATTAACAGAACCACCGTTCCCTTAATGTACATTCAATGCATAAGTCTCCAGATTTAAGTAAATTGAGCTCAGCTTGCCTAATATATCTTAAACATGATATAAGCCATTAACAGGTTGAGATCAAACATGAAATTATGTGTTTGACAGCAAATCTCTGCTGGCAAGAACAAAATTTAGAGGCTTAAATATGTGTGGAATTAAAAAGATAAGTTTTTCCCTGCAGATACATCTTTCAGGATGAATAAAAATATTTGAGTAATCTTCTCTAAATATATTACTATATCTTTAAGCAAGTAATTTCAAGCTACCTGCATTCTGATATGCCACAAAGCTGCCAGGTAAAATAAATTATTCTTTAAAAATAATAAAAATAGAAAGCATGAACTGTTTCCACTTGTGTATTTATATGAACGTACATTTACATACCTATGCATATATAAATATATTCAACATTATGTGTTTCTCTGTGTATATTAATAAAATTTACATCAAAGTACTTAATGTAAGTACACATTGACTACTTATATGTTTCCTTTTTCTTTCCAAAGGTTACAGTGTTTCAGAGAGGAAAATGATAGTCTTTAAAGACTCAACCATCCTTCACCTATTCCAGTAAGAATCATCTTGATGCCACTCTTTGCTTAAAATAGCTGAACTTTATGTCTGATTGACCATTAGTAAGACATACATATCCTATTTTGGCAAAATGATGCAATCAGTAGTAAATGTTTTAAAAAAGAAAAAAAGAAAAATAGTTCAAGACTAGCTTGAGGGAAGAGAAATATACCACATAGGTTGACTGGCACATCAAAGACAGAAAGTTAAAACAGAATAGCCATAGGCAATGCTTTGATTATTTAAAAGTTCCTTCTTGAATGTTTAACTTCCCTGTAGATAAGAAACCAAATTCCTATGAGACACCAATTTCTAAGAATTTAGCACCTCAGTAGATCGTGCATAGCATTAAAAGGTGTGAGAGATTTTGTTGAGTGTTGAATCCAATCAATCTAAATTAATGTATTTAAAATCTCCAGCCATGTATTTAAAAACAAATGTGAGAATTTAAAATGATCCGGTGTTGAACTAGGCAGTAGATACAAGAGTAAACAATTGAAAATAAGCTCCAGAATCTCATGAAACTTACACAGAGGGAAAAAAAAAGCCATCATAAAAATACAAAGGCCCTGAACATGTTGGAGGACCAGAGAGAAGGCCAATATGACCAGAGCCTAGTCAACTAAGACTCCACACAATTGGTGTGACCTCAGCATGAATGTTTTTAAATTTCACCAAGTACTCTTTCCTCTTTTGTAGCAAGGAAGGTGGCAGCTATGGAAAGAATGAGTATCAGGTAAAGATCACAAGAAAAGTAAAAAGTGTAACATGGACATGATCATGTGTTGTAAACAAAAATAGCAAGAATGACTAGCTTACATTTGACTAAGTATTTTCTCAACTGTTTTCTGTATTTCAACTCAGTATAAAATATACTGTTATCTAGTACTATGTGCAAGGATAAAGATTCAATTTTAATTTATGTAGACTTTTTTTGTAAAAACCAGTAATTTTATGAAAATATGTATAGCAAATTGATGAGTTATAATAGCAAACTGTATTTAGAAGAGTAGCAGAAGGAATTATTATTTTTTCCTTTGTACAGTATATATATTTTATCTGTCTTCCTAAATAAATAATTTGAAATTGGCGATAATTTTAATATATCTATGTTTTTCAACTCATAATTATACATACTGCTATAGATTGAATGTTTGTGTACTCCCCAAATTCATGTTTTGAGGCTCTAATCTGAAATGTAGTGTTTAGAGGTGGAATCTTTAAAAGGTAATTAGATTTGGATGAAATCAAGTGAGTGGATCCTTCATGATGGGATTGGTGCCCATATGAGTGGATGGGAGACCAGAGTTCTCTCTGGGCCATGGGAGAATAGAGTGAGAAAGTCCCTGTCTACAAGCCAGGAAGTAGGCCCTCACCAGAACTGAACCATGAAGGCACTCTGATTTCAGACTTGTAGCTAGTTTATAGTATTTTGTTCCAGCAGCCCAAGATAGACTAAAATATGTGCCAAAAATAGAATTGGAAATATTTGCTCCTATTTTGTGACATGGGAAGAAGAAAAAGAGGTAGAAAAGAGCCCAGAGATTGCATGTGCAATTTTAATGATCTAAATGCCTACTTTTTAAAGTTTTTTTTTAAATATATTTTTATTGATTTCAGAGAGGAAGGGAGGGCAGGGAGAGAAAGATAGGAACATCAGTGATGATATAGAATCACTGATCAGCTGCCTCTTGTATGACCCCCAATGGGGTCCCAGCCCGCAACTGGGACATGTGGCCTTGACCCAAATTGAACCTGGGACCCTTCAGTCTGCAGGCTGACACTCTTTCCACTGAGCCAAACCAGCTAGGGCTCTAGATGCCTACTTTTAATTGAAATCTAAGTATTAGACAGATAGTTTTAAAGAATAGTAAACAAACAGTTGTTGTTTATTAGGAAGTAATATTTTGCAAAAAGTATTGTTGCAAATTTTATTGGAAAGTGCAATATCGTTGAATTTATCTGGCATTTTAGTTCAATGTCTAAGAAGTGTTTATTGAGCATGAATTTTAAATAACAAATTCACATGAATATATCAGTTTAACATACCAAAATATTACCTGCCACTCTGTTGCTCTGCTGTCTATAGTAAAATTAAAACTTGACTTCAGAACCTAGATATCATCCTCTCACCCTTCCCACTTAGACTCCCATAATCACATCCATCTTCCTGCTATGCTTTCTAAACCCATTCTTCTCTAAGCTATTTTCCAGAGCATGGTAAAGGATCATTTTTAAATATTCATCTGATCAAGATGCTTCCCTGCACAAAACTCTCAAAAGGCTTGCTTACCATTAGCTACAGACAGATAAAATCCATCCTCCTTTGAACAGCCTATAAAGTTAGTGACAAAGGTTGCCTATTTACTTTCATCTTTTTTGGTTAACTCATAGAAAAATATAAATAAGATATATACACATATATTATGTATATACATATTTACATATGTACATGCATATGTACATCATCCCTGTATTGAAGCCACATTAAATAATTTAAAATTCCCATACCATCTCTAATGTATTTTTGTATATCCTTGTCCATTTACAGGTTTTCCTGGATTTTCATTTTAATTTTTTTCATTCACTCTTACTTGACTGATACATTGCTTAGATATCACTCCTAAAATTTACTTCTCTTGCTCCTTTGGACAAATGTGCAAAGTCACTTGCAAAATACTACAATAATTATTGCTATGATTGTAAATCCAACATACAATGAAATTCTGAAAGAAAATATTTTTAGTCATGTTTGAAATATTGATTTTTAACAATGAGATTAATAAGTATAGGTAGATTTCAGGTTTTTAATACAAATTTAAATACCTAAATCAAGTAAGATAGTTCATTTTACTTAAATTAACTAAAAATAAAATATCTGAAATACAATTTTTAAACATAAACTTGTGGTTGGAGGGTTCTTTTTAAATTGTAATTATTGGTACCAATGATTTCCTAAACTCTGAATGAAGAAATACACAAGTTTAATAGAAGTCAATTTGGACATAAATTAGATATTTTTCAAATTGCTTCCAAAATTAATCAAGTTGCATCTCAAGTGGCTTTATTGCTAATCCATTTTCCCTTTTATGTTAT
>NW_005871072.1:4879150-4893470 GCF_000147115.1 Myotis lucifugus
TATAAACAAAGTACAAAGGAAGACATGAATCAGAAAAGACAGGCATAACAAAGTCCTGAATATTTGGGAATTAAAAGAGGCAGAACACAGGAAAGGGATTTAGCGACACAAACTTCCAATTGCAAAATAAGTAAGTCATGGGTTTTAATGCACAGCAAAGGAAATAGAGTCAATAATATTGCAATAACTATGTACAGTGACAGATTATTGCTAGGATTATTGTGGTGATAACTTCTGTGAGGTATATAAATGTTAAATTACTATATTGTGACCCTAATACTAATATAATGTATCAACTATGGTTAAAAAGAAACTCTAAAAAGTGTATTAATGCCAATCTTAGGAAGGAATAAGGGCCAATTATAGCACTGCATTTTAGTCATATAAAGTATTGTTTTGCTATAAGCACATATATTTATGACAAATAAATAATAAAATTATTACTTGCAAATAGGGAGGAGAGGGGGGATTATAATCTATAACACCATGTTTGTCCTTCTAAAGTCACAATTGATAAAAAAAAAAACAATTAAGCATTGATAAAGAGTGATACTGGAACCAAGTGGATCAAATATTTTATCTCAATCCTCTTGTCCAGAGGGAATAGGTTAGATATACATAACACTTTATTGAATAGTCCCAGAACAGTCATTATACACATTTTCTTTTGTCTTTCTTTATAGAAGGCTTGCACTACCTTTTATATAAAATACAAACACTAATTGGAACCAACCTTAGTCCCCAATGCCCATGCAGTTATGTAGGAGACATAAAACAGGCAACTAAATAGCAGCATAGAATTTAATCAGTGGATGAGGGATTCCAAATGTTTTACGAGTCAATCTGTCAAGGAGAAGGCAACCCCAAATATTTTATAGGATGAAAAGGCATTTGAATTAAGCTTTGACTTAAGTCTAGAGTTTCAACTAATAGAAATCTCAGGAAAAATCAGAACGGAACACAGAATTACAGATACTTCTATAAAAGGAGCTTAGAGAGTTAGGTGGGACTTCATGTTTCATACTCACACTTGGTTTCTATATTCAATAAGAGAAGAGAAATTGGTGACAGTACAGTGCAACTGATTTATATGATTAGACCTCAGGCAGAGAAAACGTATTTGAGCAATGGCCTGAAGAACCCATGACAAGTGGATAAAAGTGCAGATTTGTTCAAATGACACTTGGTTATGAGGTGAAATGGGACAGTGGAAGAAAAATATAAAGAGAGACAGATGTAAGGAATAAAGAAGGGGGCAGATTTATAGTATTTGGACAACTACTTAATGTAGGCAAAAGAAGGAACTTGAATACAGAAGGATGACTGAGTTTTGGGTCCATTTACCTGGGTACTAAACTAGTGACGTTCAGTGTTTCGGCTGTAGAGGGATGGGTTTTATGGTTAGAAAATGTGGGGTTTTATTGTGGCTGTATGCTCAGCATATTCTAGAATATATCTAGAAATAAATGTAGTGTAAAGTAATATCTGATTGTGAAATAATGTAACATTGAAGGTATTAGCAGTATGTAATCATTTTATTTAGTTTTTTGTTATTTTGTTTAATTTTAGTTATAAATTCTCAGCATACATAACAAATAATATATAGAATTTGACGTATTAATATCTCCACCCCGGTTTCTGAATACCACCCCTTAGAGTAAAATGCAAGTTAACTAAGAAGTGGTGAAATAATAGCTCTCCCTGAATAAATTAATAAAATGGCATTGTTCTCTGCAGTGCACTTGATAAGCAAGCAAAGCTAGATGCTTTGGTTACAAGATTCAAGCTGATTACTATCTGGCACATGAAAAGCACACAATAAATGTTTAGCTCTTATCTGGCTTACAAGACAAAATGTGGTTTTACAGATAATCAAATGTATTTCAATTTCTATAAAATTGGCTTTCTGTAATATTTCACTCAACTTTCTACTCCATACCTGTAAATATATAAGTACTTAAAATATTTCATCTTACTAATATATCATGGCTTCAATTAATAAACAACTGTAGTTGAATATAGTAAATAATATTAACTTTTAATAAGTAGGCTGTTATTCACAACAGCAATTGTGTTGGTTTAGATGTTCTGTTAATATCCTTGATTACATAACCACTGATCTCATTCTGGAAATATGCATAATCAGAAAAAGGAAATTTGTTTCACATGATATTAGGTATATTTTTGTTTGGTTCTCTGTCATTTGAAATAATAAAATTCCCAAATTTTCTAAAGAAAGAGCCTAGAAAATGATCTAGATCATCTACCAAATCAAGTTGATCACATTCTTTAGTGGTCACTTATATAATTAATTATTAAGAGAATAAAAGCAGTGTGGTTTTTCTATAGAAACATATTAATGAACAAATATGAAAGATATTCCTGAATTTTTTTATTTATTTTTTGCACAGTATATGAGGTACAAAGTAGAAAAACATATCAAGGCAAATAAAATTTTATATGTTGTGTAATTAATGTCTTAAACTAACATTAAATCTAAAAGAAAACAGAAGTTACAATGAAAAATTAGCAAAAAACATAAGAAAAAATACTCTACCATGCAAATAATTTGTGTAGCAGTATAACATACCTGTAAATTACAGTATATTATTTGACAAACTAAGAAGCTTTAATATATAATTACTAGGGACCCAGTGTACAAATTCATGCACCTTGAAAGAAACTGTGGGCCACAAGGCTGCAGGAGGCACAGGGGTGGGTTCTGGCCCATCCTCCATGACCCCGCCCAGCCCCTCCCGCCACAGCCCCTGGTCCCCTGTCTGCTGGCAACCCTGCTCCCACTGCTGCTGCTCTCAACTGCTGAGAGCTCAGGCCCCGCTCGCACCTGCTGACAGCTCTGAGCAATTGGGGCCAGCACCAGTAGTGGGTGCAAGCTGCGGTTGCTGCCCCAATAACCCCTCAGAAGCAGGGGGAGGTGGAGAAGCCCTCAGGGGTGATCAGGGCCAGCAGCCGCTGCTTGAACCTGCTGATGGCACCAAGTGATTGGGACCAGCACTGGGCACCAGAGGGGGTGTGAGCAGAGGCTCTGGTGCCAACTGTGGGTGCGAGAGGGGCCGGCGCTGGCAGTGGGTGTGAGAGGTGGCTCTGGCGCTGGCAGCGGGTGCAAGCGGGGCTGGTGCCGGCAGCAGGTGCAAGCACGGGGCGGGACCATGTCCCACAGGAGCAAAGAATTTTCAGTAACCACCAGAGGCTAACCTTGATGACAGCAACCAGTGCCCTGCCTTGTCTGGCGCCTCTGCTCACCTGCTCCACCATCCCACCACAGCCAATGCCTGCCATGTTCCGCACACATCCCCTGGTGGTCAGCGCATGTCATAGTGACCAGTTGTTCCGGTTGTTCTGCAGTTTGGTCTATTTGCATATTAGCCTTTTATTATGTAGGAGGATAAACAAAGTATAAAGATAAAAAAGTTAAGATTGATTTTAAATGAGGGCTTTATTTTAAAAAGCATTTGGAGTAAGTTAAGATTTGAACTGTTTTGAAATGTATGTATATTTACTAAAAAATGCAGAAAGGTTTCAGGAACTGATCTTGTCTAGAATAGCTGTTTCCCAAGCTGTGAGATTATCAAAATCACTTGGGATAATATTTAGAATTACATATATCCTGGCACTAAACCAGATCTGATTAACAATTTCCAGTGTCTGATAAACAGGGATTGATAGTAGAGGAATGGGTTGAAGACATTGAACAATGCCTGGGAATATATATTCTTAGTTTCTTGAGTAAACTAAAAAATGATTAGGTCAATTGTAAATATGAAATTTTTATTTTATAAAGCTCATTCTGATGAAAATGTGTACAGTTTATGGAGAAGTGAATGGAGTACCTTTAACCAATTACAAGGCTATTGCAAATACACAGCTGAATCATAGTGAATAATTGATATTGTACAATACACTTATTTACTGCAGTCATAACTGAAATAAGGAAATAGCAAATATATTGATGTTAAAATAGCAAACAACAGGGCATGATACACAGTTAGTTTGGGAGGAAGATAAACATTTTAAACATAACTTGTAGGTAAAATGTTAATTACATTATGTTGGGAAAGAAAGTCTCACATACACATCTTTGGGCATTGCACTTAGCCACATAAGAATGAACCTTGAGCCCAGCTGGCTTGGCTTAGTGGTTGAGCATCGACCTATGAACCAGGAGGTCACAGTTCAATTCTCGGTCAGGGCAAATGCCCAGATTTCGGGCTCAATCCCCAGTGTGGGGCATGCAGGAGGCAGCCAATCAATGATTCACTTTCATCATTGATGTTTCTATCTCTCTTCCTCTCCCTTCCTCTCTGAAATCAATAAAAATATATTTTTAAAAAAAGAAGAAGAAAGAATGAGCCTTGAGCCTGGATCATATTCTCACCAAGAGAAGCAGAGCCCAAACAGCCTGTGCCAGGCTATTGCCTTATATGGGATACATTTCTCTGTTCCAGTCAGAAGGATAAGGTTGAGGCCAGATGCTCTGTTTATGAGAGCTTTTAGGAAAGTCCAAAGCATGAGACTAGAAAGGCTGTTTGTATGGAAAAGCTACTGGAAATGGCTTGGGTGGGCCTCACAAGTTGGGTGGGATGCGGTCTCAGAGAACCACCGGGGTGAGGCTACAGTGTTAGCCAGGTTGATGGAGATTCAGATGCGGTGCCTGTTTGCTGGCTCTCTGGGGAAGAGCTCAGTAAAGGAACAACGGCCTCTGCCAGCACTTCTGCCTGGGAGAAAGCTGCCCCTCCAACTTTTGACCTGATGCCAGACAATTTAGTCCCTCACCGAATGTCCCTGGTGCCGTTCAAGCTGCTGCCCCAGAGCTGGAGCTCAGAGCAAATAAGTCCCAGTAATTCAGTTCGGTCCCTGAAACACCTGGGACTCCAGCAGCCTTTTGTCTCACTCAGCCACAATCTCTGCCGGTTTTCACAGCCAAAAGCCCTGTGGACTTTTCTTCTTGGCACTGGAACCCTGGGCTGGGTGCCCGGTGTGGGGATGGGACCTCTTGCTCTTTCGGGGAGACCGCCACAGCTGACATATCCCTCCCAATTTTTTTTCACCTCTTCAGTGTTGGACAAGCCTCTTCAGTGTCTCCTCCCCTCCTACCAGTCCCAATGCGGCTCCTTTGTTACATTCTTAGTTACAGGATTTCTGTCCAGCTACATTTCAGGCAGTTCTGAAGGATGGTTGTTTTGTAATTTTGATGTGGTTGTGGGAGGAATCAAGTACCACATTCACCTGTGCCACCATCTTGTGCAGATCTACTTGTTAAATTTGTTGAGAAAGCTCCATACTACTGTTTTCCATAGCAGCTGTATGATTTTGCATTCCCACCAACAGTGCACAAAAGTTTCAATTTCTGGACATTCTCTCTAGCACTTGTTATCTTATTTTGTTGTTGTTTTATAATAGCCATCCTAGCAGGCGTGAGGTGATATCTCATTGTAATTTTCTTTTTTTTTCCTGACAATTAATGACATTGAGAAACTTTTGGCCATTTGTATATCTTCTTTGGAGAAATGTGTACTCAAGTCCTTTGTTCATTTTTTAAATGTGTTTATTTGTTGTTGTTGTTGTTGTTTTCAATTGAGTGTAAGGTGTTTTTTGATATATTTTGAATTTTAGCTTCTTATCATACATATACATGGCTATTGAATATTTTTTTCTCAATCCCTAAGTTGCCTTTTCACTGCATTATTTTATTTGCTCTGCAGCAGCATTGATGTAGTGCCACTAATCTATTTTGTTCTTTTGTTTTCTGTGCAGTTGGTGTCATAATGGAAGGATTGTTTTTTGTTTGTTTGTTCGTTTTTTAAAAATATATATTTTTTTATTGATTTCAGAGAGGAAGGGAGAGGGAGAAGAAGATAGAAACATCAATGATGAGAGAGAATCATTGATTGGCTACCTCCTGCACTCCCCCTCATGGGGGTCGAGCCTGCAACCTGGGCATGTACCCCTGATTGGAATTGAACCTGGTACTCTTCAGTCCATGGGCCCACGCTCTATCCACTGAGAAAACCAGCTAGGGCGAGAATTCAGTTTTTAAGATGCCTAAAATAAACATGCTATGCATCATGGAAGTAATGTATTTAACCTCTAAGAAGAAGCACAATAATCACTAGAAATTATGAAATAGAGAACATGGCTAGGAGTGGAGGGTTGTCTGGAAATATTTGTGATAGAATGGTGTGTGTGTGTGTGTGTGTGTGTGTGTGTGTGTGTGTGTGTGTTTAAGTGTTATATGTGTGTAATTATCTGGGTGTTCAGACAAATTATTAACTTCTTTGGTTCTAACAAAGAATGTGATAGAAGTAGGAAAATATGAAGATCAAAGTTCTACCAGTTTAATTTTCTAATTAAATTTAGAAAGGAATACTAACAGCCCATTCCTTTCCTTATATGAACTGAGCAAGAAAATATAAAAAACAAAAATCCCACCTGAAAAGATTGAAAATTAATCATTAAGAGCTGTAATTGCAAAAAGGTTTAAATGTTAATGGATTTGATAAAATATTTATGAATCATATTCAAAAGGCATACAGATTAAGATTAGAGGTCACATAAGCCAACTAACTAATTAAGAAATATCACCATAGAATAAATTATATATTGTGTCAAATATTTTTTAATATCAAAATAATCCCACACAGGAAGTATGTGATTTGGGTTATAAATAACTATTATTATATTTATGTAATTTATATATCTTTATATAACCTATCTACTAAAAAATAAAAAGGAGATGGATAGTTGGTTGACCTTTTTAATTAAAAAAATCTTCAATTTGAAAGGAATTCAGAGATTTAAGAAAAGAAACATGAATTAAAACATATGAATGAAGAGATAAATACAGTTCCTAAGTCAAAATGTCTAGAAACATAATTTAAAAATTAAGTTTATTGAGATAAAAACGTCTTCTTTTCCTATTATTCCTCCTTTTTTCTTTTTCTTTTTTTAAAAATATATTTTATTGATTATTTTACAGAGAGAAAGGGAGAGGGATAGAGAGTTAGAAACATCGATGAAAGAGAAACATCAATCAGCTGCCTCCTGCACACCTCCCACTGGGGATGTGCCCGCAACCAAGGTACATGCCCTTGACCGGAATCGAACCCGGGACCTCTCAGACTGACGCTCTATCCACTGAGCTAAACCAGTTAGGGCCCTTCTTTTTTCTTTTTAGAATATAAATTTGGGGCCTGGGTTTATATATTCAGCTTTATATACTGAGATTTTATTCGGTGCTACAACACATTCAAGAATTGCCAGGCCCTTCCAATTTTAATCTAAAAAACATGTGTAAAATCAAATTTGTGTTCTCATGTGTCATTTTTTATGAACCCCAAAAGTAGATGAATTAGACATTGGGGATAAAATACATATTTCAAATAGATAAATAAAATAATTAACACATTTTGAATTGATTTAGAAAATATGATTACTTCATATCTATAACTAAAGGCCTGGTGCATGAAATTCATGCACAGGGGATGGGGTCCCTCAGCTAGGCCTGCATCCTCTTGCAATCCAGGACCCCTCAGGGGATGTCGGCATAAACCAGCAGTCTGACATCGCTCTCACAATCCAGGATGCTGTGTGCACCAGTGACCATACTTTTCATACAGGTGAAAGGCATCTTGCTGTTGTATGGGCAGCTACATTTCTTTTGCCCTGATTATAAAAAGTAGTACATAACATGATCCTTCTGAGGCAGTAGTTCCATTTCCCCCATCTTATGAGTGGAAAAACTGAAGCAGAGAGAAGTTAAGTAATTGACTTTGTCACACAGTTATGAGTGTCAGAATCAGGGCTGACCACAAAATGTGCAAGCCAGAGTCCATGCATGTCATCACTGCATCATCCTGTTTTTTCCAGTGGTAGAGTAGCCTTGCCAGGTTTTAATTTTTAAATCTAAGAGAGTGTTTCCAATATATAGGGTAAAGTCCCTAGGCCTGGCTGGCGATCAGGGCCATCTTTGGGGTGACTGGCAGTGGGGCGATCGGGGAGCCCCCGCTGGCACCAGCCTTGGCTGGTGGCCTGGTGCCACCTGCTAGCCGGCCTGGCCCCCCCATCACTGCCGCTGGTCACCTCCTTCTCAGCAGGCAGATGCTCAACGCAGGAGCTGCCCCTGACTGGTGGTCAGTGCACATCATAGCGACCAGTCATTCCGCTGGTCATTCTGCTGTTCGGTCAATTTGCATATTAGGGTTTTATTATATAGGATTATTAGTTTAACACTATCCTTTTTTCTTTAGTAATTTAAATAATTTTTTGCCAGTTTAAAGTCATTCCAAATCTAAGAGTTCAAATTATTGTTTTTTTCAATTCTACTGTGTAGGTTTGAATAATTTTTCAATAAATTTACTTATAGATTGTTATCCTGTAGTCTATAATATTTTATAGACAATTTTAAAGATGTTATTTAACTTTTTTATTTCTGCTTTTTAAAAAATATTTGTCTGTATGCTTTGTATGCTGATTCAGATACACATTGTTCATTTATAGTTACTTCCCTTTTTTATTTCTCAGCATTAGCTATGCATGCCTGCCTACAGATAAAATGTTTTTTTAAATAATGATGATTATGTCAATTATTTAGCTGGAGATACTTAAACGACATCACATCAGGAGACTCATTCAGCAACACAGTTATATCAGTTACAATTGTAAAAATTTAAAATTATTTAAAACCAACTAAAAAGTAACTTAGCCAATAAAATGGTCATTATCTCAAATAACAAGTTGTATGGAAATAGGATCAATTCAAGGAGGGTGTTTTAGAGGCATAGCATCATCTCTGCAACCAATTTTTTTTCATCAGTTTTCTGGGCAATCCTCAAAACGTTCATAGATTAGATTTTTAGTATTGTACCATGTTTATTCTCAGCATAAAAGGTGAAAATATAAAAATATCCAAAAAAGAGAAGAGAAATATTCTTGGTGTGTAGTATTTTTTATTGGCAAGGAAATAAACTATCTCCCAGAACCTTCCCAGAAGATTTTTTTTTAGTTCTCATCAACCAGAATTGGGTCATTTCTACTGGAACAAACAAAAAATAACAAGGCAATAAGATAATCACTGATTCCCTGAACAAATTATGTTGTATCCTTGAAGCTAGAAGTCTTGCTCTCCAAACACATGGCCACTGATGAGGAATTTTCAAACAAACTTGGAGCTATGTCAGTAAGGAGAGAAGGGAGGGATAGAAAAGGAAAGCAACCATATTGAGCCATTAAAAAATAAATTCTCTATTTTAAAAAAGGGAGGGCTATTTTGGTGTGAGTGATCTAGCTCAGTTTGGCAGTTATCCCAGTTAACTTGCCTTTTACAGTCCAGGAGACATTTTCCAATCACAGTTAATGGAGGTGCAGTGTGACATTTGGGGCCAATTTTTCACATCTTTATGCCCACTGAGTTCTATATTAGAGTAAATGGTATAGCTTCCTATGTCCTTACCAAACCTAGAATTGGAAGCTTAATCACATTCATTTCCTAGCTATGCATATCGGAGAGAATGAGAAGCTGAAAGGTCTTTCATAAAGGAGATAACCTGTTGAAATCAGCTCGCTGTATGATGGCAGAAAACAAACACAACAACAAAGATAAACCCGTGGACACATAGAAATGTTGACAAGTTGAAATCATATTCTTATCAGTTTCATCAGTCAAATCTGACACTTCTCTTTTGTGAAGAATCTCTGAGTAAGCAGATTGGTGAGTGGTACCAAAAAACATGATTAGAGTGTTTCCCCATCCTGGGTAGAGAGGTAGCTCTTTATGTAAACACTAGAAGAAAGTGGTACACTTCATCATTATAAATGCTCTTAGCTTTGAATTGCTATTGTCAACCAGATACTTAAAATTAATCTCTTCTTGCTTCTATTCTCTCTTCCATTTTGCCAATTGTTTTTCTATTTTTCTTTTCACTTATGATTATGTTTTTTTAAATATATTTTTATTGATTTCAGAGAGGAAGAAAGAGGGAGAGAGAGAGAGAGAAACATCAATGATGAGAGGGAATCATTGATTGGCTGCATCCTGCACACCCCCCACTGGGGATTGAGCTGCAATCCGGGCATGTGCCCTTGACCGGAATCAAATCTGGGACCCTTTAGTCTGCAGGCTGATGCTCTATCCACCGAGCCAAAGCGGCTAGGGCCTTATGATTACTTTTTATAAAGTGTTCTTGAACTATAAATTAAGTGTACAATTTTATGTTTTGATTTATGTCTAAAACCGTAAAATTATTAGCACAATCAAGGTAACATACACTTATTATTCCCCAAAGCTAGGATTTATGTTTGATATTCTCTATTGTCATGTCTCAACAATGTCATTTGTTCTCTACCCTAAGTATAGTACCTGAACCCACTAATGTTAAATGTTTCTTCAAGTTGTATTGAGTTTCAAAACCCTTCTACAAGGGTTATCAACCCAGTATGCAGCCGTCATTCACTAAGTATGCATTAAATAAAGATATTTGATTCTTACGTTTAGTAGTTATCTTATATAATAAAAGTCTAATATGCTAAGTGCCCAGTTGTCCAGTTGTCCATTCAACCAATCAAAGTGTAATATGCTAATGATATGCTAAGGCCACTCAACCGCTCACTATGACATGTACTGACCTCCTGGGGGCAGACAGTTGACTGGCCAACCAGTTGCTATGACATGCACTGACCACCAGAGGGCAGATGCTCTGACCTGTAGGTTAGCTTGCTGCTGGGATCCGGCCGATTGGGACTGAGTGAGACAGGCCAGATGTGCCCTGGAGCCCTCCCACGGTCCCTTCCTGGCTGTCCAACCTCCCGCATCCCTCCCTGGCCCCTATCGTGCACTGGTGGGGTCCCTTGACCTGGCCTGCACCCTCTCATAATCCAGGATCCCTCAGGGATGTCGGAGAGCCAGTTTTGGCCCAATCCCCGCAGGCCAGGCTGAGGGACCCCACTGGTGCACAAATTCATGCACTGGGCCTCTGGTGTTCCATAAAATCACCATGAGCACTAAATTAGCAAAAATCAAACTTTTGCTCCTGGAAAATAAGTACATATATGGGTACATGCATGCCTCACAAATTATAATCTAAAATCATTAAAACAACTCATAACTGTAGAGCCTGTTTTCTTTTTTAAACGGAGAAACATGATTCAGAATTAAGTGACTTGCATGATATCACACAACTAACAGGTGCCAGAGTTGTTTTTTAAATCCTGTGCATCTGCCCTAAGCCAAAGCTTTTGCACTAAGCTACACTGCTGCATGCACTCTCCAATTTTTAGCATCTGTGTACAAAAGTGGAAACCAGAAAGCAGAGCATGGCCTTGTTTAACCTCGGATGGGCACTTGTGCATTAAGTGATTAAAATCTTTTTGTGCTCTGTGCATGTTTGCAAATGACTACCAAAGCACAGTGAATAATGATTTTTAGGTTACAAATAAATATCACAGTGAGTAGACAAACATGGAATTCACCAAATGATGGTATTAGACTTGATTTAGGGGTTTATGACTTGGCCACTGATTTAGGGGTTTATGACTTGGCCACTAATAAAAACTATGTTTCAAAAGGAAATGCCCCAATCTATGGCATCAGTGCTTTTTAGATAACTCTGCTCTTTTATTCTTTATTCCCCAGAATGATTAAATAGAATCTCATAGTATATTACAGCCATATATATATATATATATATATATATATATATATATATATATAGTGTGTGTGTGTGTGTGTGTGTGTGTGTGTGCGTGCGTGTATAGTGGATTTTCTTTGTTATTCCTCATCCAAGGATATTTTTTGCATTGTTTGTTTTTTGTGTTTTTTTTTGGTTTTTTTTTTTAGAAAGAATGGAAGAGAGGGAAGGAGAGAGAGAAATATCGATGTGAGAGAGACTCATGAATTGGTTTCTCCCACATTTGCCCCAACCAGGGCCAGGGATCAAACCCACAAACCAGGTAGGTGCCCTTGACTGGAAATCAAACTCCTGACCCTTGGTGACCGAGCTGGTGCTCTAACCACTGAGCACATATGCCAGCAAGCAGCTATTCACATTCAACATGAGTTTGTCAGACCCTTAATAGACTATGATTGACATTGAGATCAGACACATTGCTAAGCAGAGTCTCTAGGTTAGTTCCTGAATTTTCTCATTATCATAACTACAAATTAAATCCATGGATTCTAGAAGATGATGCTCAAGATCATGATGATGATGGTGATATTTTTAGAGCACAACAAATTAAATATTTATTACATGCTAGAATAGAAGCAATTGTCTTTTAGGTTATTTTTAAAAATTAAGAAATGCTTTGAAATTAAACTAACTATATATGACCATATGCTCATTAATGCAGATACTTTTTTAGTCAATACCTTTTATTAAATGTTCACCAGTAAAAAGGAATGGAATTAATGAGTCCATGCTAACAAATTGAAAGAAATTTTAGTCTGGCTGGAATGGCTCAGTGGTTGAGCATCAACCCATAAACCAGGAGGTCATGTTTTGAATATATAAATATATTAAAAATAAATTTTATTAATATTTCAGATCTAAATAGAGTTGTGAGAGAAAACAGTTAATTACTGTTATAAAATCATGTTTTTAAAAAATATTTTATTGATTTCAGAGAGAAAGGAAGAGGGAGCGAGAGATAGAAAGATCAATGGTGAGAGAGAATCATTGATCTGCTGCCTACTGCAGTCCCCACACTAGGGATTGAGCCCACAGCTGGACATATACCTTGACCAGGAATTGAACCATGACCTCCTGGTTCATAGGTGGAAGCTCAACCACTGACCATGCCAGCTGGGCAAAATTTTCATATTTTTATATAAATTGATCCACTCATTGATAGAAAAAATTTTTGATATAAATTATCATAAGATTTAAAAAATTTCATCAGAAAAGTCATGGGATAACTCTATCTCAAAATAAATTGTAGGAGAAAATAACTAAATTAATACATTATATGTCACTGTGTGATGGGAAAAAGAAAAACACATAATTATCTCAATTGATACAGAAAAAGCATTTGACAAAACCCAACACTATTTCATGATAAAAACAATCAGAAAACTAGGAATATAGGTAAGCTCTTTAACATGGTAAAGTTATTTATGAAAAACTAAAAGCTAAGAACATATTTAATGGCAAAGCCTGAAAGCTTTCACACAAATATTATGAAAAAGAATGCTATTAAACCCCTGCTATTCAAAATTGTACTGAAAGTTCTAAAATTTTTAGAGAAGACAAAGGGGTAAATTTTCATGACCTGCTTTTGGCAATGAATTACATATGACATCAAAAACATAGGCAAAAAAGAAAAAAATACAGAAATTGGGCTTCATCAAAATAAAAGACATTTGTATATCCAGGACATTATTAAGAAAGAAAAAGGACAACATACACAATGCAAATTATGTATCCACTAAGAATATATAATGAGCTTTTAAAACTCAACAATAAAAATGTTGAACAACTACATCAAAAATGAGAAAATACACACTTCTCCAAAGTGGACATACAGATGGCCCAGAGGCATATGAAAAATTATCAAAGTCACTACTCATCAGATATGAAAATTAAAATGACAATGAGGTATCACCTCACACTTGTCAGAATGACTATCATCAACAAATCAACAAATGACAAGTGCTGGTAAGGAGAAAAGGGAACCTTAATACACTGCTTGTGGGAATGCAGACCAGTTCAACCACTATGGAAAATAGTATGGTGTTTCCTCAAAAAATAAAATATGGAACTTCCATTTGACTCAGTGACCCTACTTCTAGGAATATATCCTAAGGAACCCTAAACACCAATCAGAAAGCACATATGCATCACTATGTTCATAGCAGCATAATTTATAATAGTTAAGATCTGGGAACAGCCTAAGTGCCCATCAGTAGTTGAGTGAATAAAAAAGCTGTGGTACATTTACACCATGCAATACTATGCAGCTATTAAAAAAGAAAGCTCCTTTGAGACAGAATGGAGGGACCTGGATAGTATTATGCTAAGTTAAATAAGCCAGTCAGAGAAATATAAGTATCACATGATCTCACTCATAAGTGAAATCTAATAAAAAATAAACTAGCCGAAACTGGTTTGGCTCAGTGGATAGAAGCATGGAAAAGACTGATAAGATATATACAAATTCTGAACAAGTAAGTACATGGAAAGATGCTCAATCATATTAATCATTAAGCCAATGCAAACCAAAACCATAATGAGATACCACTTCACACCCATTAGGATGGTAATTTAATAAAAATAAATAGTAAGTGCTAGTGTGTATGTGAAAAAAAAAG
>NW_005871072.1:4893570-4897344 GCF_000147115.1 Myotis lucifugus
TTATGGCAGCAACAGTTTTTACCTTTAGTAAGGACTTTGAGAAAAGAGCTAAAGGAGTCTAAATAACAAAACCACTATTCCCATGCACTTCTGGAAGACAAGAGGGAAGAGGTACAGTTATGAACATTTTAGGGGCACTATGTGTGCTGAAAGTTTACTCTCTCCCTCTATATATTGGAAAGGTCTGTGTTTCATTGTTGCCTTTTGTAAACATAGAAGGAATTCTCCAGGAAAATTATTTGGGAAAAATAAGGTTGCCTAGAAGTACCATCAGTAGATGAGTTGATAAAAAGCTATGGTATATTTATACAATGGAATACTACTTGGCCATAAAAAAAAGGAAATCTTACCTTTTGCAACAGCATGGATGGACCTGGAGATTATTATGCTAAGTGAAATAAGCCAATGAGAGACAGACAAACACCATATGATTTCACTAATATGTGGAATCTAATGAACAAAATAATCTAACAAACAATTAAAACAGAATTATAGATACAGAAAACAGACAGACATCTGTCAGAGGGAAGGGGGTTGGAAGGCTGGGTGAAAAAGGCAAAGGCATTAAGAAAAAACAACAACACAATACACAGACACTGACAACAATATGGTGATTGGCAGAGGGGAAAAGGGGTTGGGGGAGTGGAATAGGGCAAAGGATGGATAAATGGTGGTGGAAAGTGACTTTACCTTATTAGTGAGTGAGCAATGCAGTATACAGATGATGTGTCATTTATTGAGTTGTATACTTAAACTGTATGGTTTCATTAACCAGTGTAACTCCAAAAAAATAAATAAATAAGAGTTTTGTTTATTAGTGTTGCCCAAAACTTCTATTATTATTGTACTGTCCAAAAAAAGCTAGCATTTTACCAAAATTTTTTTAAAAAATTAATTCACTTCTGATCATGTATCTTTGAAATAAGGCAATGAGCAATAGAGTAACAGGGAAAAATTTAATTATTAGATGATGTCTCTTTTTTTGCAGTAAGAACACAACATGAGAACACAAATATGTCAGTACATAATACAGTGTTAAATACAGGCACAAAATTGCACAGCAGATCTCTAGAACTTACTCATCATGCACAGCTGAAACTTTAAGTTGAATAGAACTCCCTATTTTTCTCTCCCCCAGCTTCAGCAATCACCACTTGACTCTGTGTCTCTATGAGTCTGACTATTTTCAAAAACGTATATAAGTGAAATTAAATAGTATTTGTCCTCCTGTGACTTCCATGTTTCATTTAGTATACTGTCCTCTAGATTTATTCATATTTTTGCATTAGGCAGCATTGTGCTCTTTTTTTTCAAGGCTGAATAACATTCCATTGCATGTATATACCACTTTTTCTTTTTAGTCGTATTAAGATATAATTGACATGATGTTATGTTAAGCTTAATGATTTTATATATGTATATATGTATATATTGTAAAATGATTGCCATGATAAATTTATGTTTATGTGTACCTTACATAGATTAAAGTGTATATTCTTGTTATGAAAACTTTTAAGATTTACTCTTAAGCAACTTGCAAATATACAATACAGTATTGTTTATTATAGTCACCATGCTGTACAGTACAGCCTCAGAACTTATTTATCTTATAACTAGAAGTTTGCACCTTTTACAATATTCCCACATGTTGTACCCCCTTCTCCCCCTGACAACTACCAGTTAATTTTGTTTCTATGAGTTGGTTGGGGTTTTTTTAGATTCCACATATACATAATGTATTACTGTCTGGTGTACTTCACTTAGCATAGTGTCCTCAAGGTTCATCCCTGTTGTCACAAATGGCAGATTTCCTTCCTTTTTATGGCTGAACTAGAGACCCGATGCATGAAATTCATGCATGGGTAGGGTCCCTAAGCCTGGCTGGAGATCAGAGCCAATTTGTGGGGTGACCAGCGGGGCTAATGGGGGGCCCCTGCTGGCACCCGCCTTGGCTGGCCTGGGGCCTGCGAGCTGGGGGCAGCTCCTGCATTGAGTGTCTTCCCCCTGGTGGTCAGTGTGCATCATAGTGACTGGTTGTTCCACTGGTCGTTCTGCCATTCGGTCGATTTGCATATTAGGCTTTTATTATATAGGATAATATTCTACTCTGTGTGTGTGAACAAAATCCCATCTTCTTTATCAGTTCATCCTTTGATGGACACATTTAGTTGTTTTTTTTATGTCTGGTTATTGTGAATAATGCTGGAATGAACATTCAGGTGCAAATATGTCTTTGATGACCTGACTTCAATTCTTTTGGATATATATCCAGATGTGGAATGGCTGGATCATATGATAGTTGTTGTTTTGGTGGGTTAGCTATGCTAACAGTGGAGGTTGTGATCTGCATTTCTATGATGACAGTGCATGTTGAACATATTTTCATGTGAATGTTGGCCATTTGTTTATCTTTTTTGGAGAAAGGTGTATTCAAAATATCATCTAATGGACACATAACCCATGTTCTTGGTTTATAGATAATAATAATGAAATTGGTAATATGCAATCATTATTTTAGCTTTTTTTTAAAAAAATGGGGAACATTAAAAATAACAAATTACTTCCAAAATAAAAAAAAATTAGGGAGAAAATACTCAAGAGAAGTATAGAGACAGATTAAAGGGTACTTGGTAAGCTGTTGTTATTTCCTCCTATTATGAGCAGATTTTCATTGCTTAAATCAGGGGTGGAAAACGTCTGGTCCACAGACTGTAAAAGGCCCATGAAATCATTTGGTCTGTCCCTGCCAAGAAATTAGGGATGAGTTCATTAAATGTTTGACCAAATATAGCAGGCTAATTTTTAAGTTGATAATTTTGTATGGCCTGAGAATGATGTTACAAATATATAAATATCCAAATGCCCCTTGGCAGAAAAAAGGTTCCCCACACCTTGCTTATATAAACAAGAGAGAAAGAAAGAGAGAGAAAGAAAGAGAGAGAGAGGGAGAGAGAGAGAGAGAGAGAGAGAGAGAGAGAGAGAGAGAGAGAGAGACAAGATTTTGCTATGGAGACAGATATATGCAACAGGGTAGTTATCACTTCACCAGGAGGGTGAAAGTTGACCTGTTTTATTTTTATTTATTTTTTTAATCCTCACCTGAGGATATTTTTCTATTGATTTCTTTAGAAAGAGTAGAGGGGAAGGTGAAGAAAGGGAGAGAGATATATGAAAGACATGGATTGGTTGCCTTCTGCACATGCCCAGACCATGGCCAGGGATGGAGCCTGCAACTGAGATACATGCCTTTGACAGGGAATCAAACCCACAACCCTTGGGTCTGCAGGCCAATGCTCTAACCACTGCCTCAAACTGACCAGGGAAGTTGGCCTGTTTTTAAAGCTGTTCAGGTGATTTTTCAGACAAAAAAATCTCTATGTGTGTGAATAAAATACCATCTTCTTTATCAATTCATCCTCTGATAGACACATTTAGTTTTTTATATTGTTATACAATATTGCAATTTGGAGATGCTGAGAGGAAGAAGAGCATTGAAAATAGTAAATAAACTGTGTAAAATAAGAATATAATTAAAATGTAAGTCAAAGTAACATAAGTCAAGAGAGATGAATAAAATTAATATATTTTAATTTATTTCACTTTTATACAACATGTAAAAGTATCAGGTGATATTAAGGTTTGATAAGCCAGAATTCATGCTGTTATCTGTAGAATAACAAGACTAGCAAAAGATAGAAGCATACGTATTAATAATATGTTGGCCACGATGAGAGAAAAAAGGAGAGAGAGAGAGAGGGAGAGAGAGAAAACCCT
>NW_005871072.1:4897444-4906479 GCF_000147115.1 Myotis lucifugus
AGTTAGATATTAAGAATTCATATTAAGTATATTATAAAGCCAAAACAAAATCCCATTTTTATATTAGGATTGATCCTATGCTGGGCATTTATATGTGGAGTGAATGCACATGTCCATTGAAACACTTGTTTCTTTTTATTCCCAATGAGTTAAAAAAAAATTAAAACACCCCCTATCAATTGTTATAATGATACATGCAAATTCTTCCCCTTATTAATATACTAGTGGCCTGTTGCATGAAGATTCACACAATAGGCCTTCTTTCCCCTGGCTGCAGGCACCAGTTTTCCTCTGGCACCTGGGACCCAGGCCTTTGGTCTGGCCACAGCAGCGAGGCTTGGCTTCTCCCAGCCCCTCCTTTTTTTTTTTTTTTTCCAGCTCCTCGAGTGGAGGCCAGGACTGGCTGGAAGCCTGGTTTGCCCCTGGCGACCCAGGTCCCCAGCCACTCCTTGAGCGGAGCCCAGGCCCCCAGCCCCTCCTTGAGCAGAGCCCAGGGCAGAGTAGAAGCCTGGGTTGCCCCCGGCGACCCAGGCACCCAGCCACTCCTTGAGCGGAGTCCAGGGCCATTGGGAAGCTTGGCTTCCTCCATCGCCAGGAGCAACCCAAGCCTCCTGCTCGCTCCAGCTCCGTGGCCGCCGCCATCTTCAGTCATCTTCAGTCTTCACTCTGTGCCTGCATATGCAAATTAACCGCCATCTTTGTTGGGGTTAATTTGCATAGTCACTCTGATTGGCTGGGGGGTGTAGCAAAGTGGTGAAGGGATGGTTAATTTGCATGTTTCTCTTTTATTAGTGTAGATGAATCTTGTAGTAATCCAGTGAGATAACACAGTTCCTATAATGTATTAGGTATGATGACAATGATAACAGGCAATTTACTAGTAAATAACTTCTTTAAGTTTTCATAAAATGAGGATAAAAATAGAACCTAACTTATAGAACTTTAAAGATTTACCAGGTAATATATGTACAGTAACTATCTAGGTACCTTACAATGTGTATATCATATAGTAAATCCTCAATATTTACTAATTTATTGTTATTTTTAATCTTATGAAGCCAACTTCTTCTCCTGTCAGGCTGGTATTGGTTATTACTTTACAGCCTCAATGTGTTGTCTTAAAGTATTTTAATTCCTACTTACAATTTTATGAACCTTAGCAGTGATGAGAAAATTCTTCCCTGATTGTATGCTTCTATTTCATTTACTAATAAATTGAGAGAATGTACCAAGAGATAAGAACATTTTAATGGGGTTAAAATGTGAATTTACTTGAGTGGTCACTGAAGAATTTTATCTGAATAATTTTCCTGAAAACTTTTCTCTCATTAAGGTAAATCGAGATATGAGAATTGATTATCTTATTTTAATGTCCCATTATCTTACCTGAGATCTTTGATCTACTTGAACATTAAAATTAGATATAGTCCTACCAAAGCCTCAGACAAAGTTCTCATAGAAAATAAGCTGAAAAATCATAATTACAGTCATAAAGTCTTTGGTTCTAATTTCCACTCCAGCATAATTACTGTGTCACATTGTATCTTTGATGTCAGGTAACACTGACCTGACAACTATCTGTATATATAAAAGGTGAGCAACTGGAACGGCAGAATGGACAGAATGACCGGTGGCTATGATGCACACTGCAGCAGCCAACCAGTCTGATCCACAACCTCCATCGCCTCCTGGGCCCTTTACACCAGCGTATGCAAATTAACTGCCATCTTTGTCGGATAATTTGCATAGTCACTCAGATTGGCTGGTGGGCATGGCCGGTGGGTGTGGCTTCAGTGTATTAGAGGGACGGCGAATTTGCATGTTTGTCTATTATTATATAGGATATATATAGATGTTTATAGATCTTTCAAGATCGCTATGTTTATTATGGATACAAACTAGGAAATATTATTTATAATAGTCTGACAATATAATTATACAAAACCTCAAATCTCAGTCATTTGAAATAAGTATAGTGCTATACTTTTTAAAAATATATATTTTATTGATTTTTTTACAGAGAGGAAGGGAGAGGGACAGAGTTAGAAACATCGATGAGAGAGAAACATTGATCAGCTGCCTCCTGCACCCCCCTTCCACCGGGGATGTGCCCACAACCAAGGTACATGCCCTTGACTGGAATCGAACCTGGGACTCCCCAGTCCGCAGGCCGATGCTCTATCCACTGAGCCAAACCCGTCAGGGCAGTGCTATACTTTTAAAAATATTTTAAATAAACACTTCATATTCTAGAAATAAATGTAACTATTGCTAATTGGGATAACAAATACAAATTTTAAAAAGAATATAAGTGACTCTCAATCATTAATTTAATGTTAGTCTAATTTGATAATGTAATTAATATCCAATGATTTCTATAATAGGAAAATAGGAATTCTTTCTGTGCCTATTGGAAAACTTATAAGTAGAAGTAGTATGTTAATTTAGACATTAAATTTAGAGAATATTTATTTTTAATTCCTGAGATTCAGCAGTAGAGAATCAGGCTTTTATGAAGATATTTTTGTTAAAAGAAATTAAAAAGGGAACCAATAATGTGCTATATATTGATGAAGGCATTGCAATGAATATGAATACAACTTTTAGTTTAGCATGCTCTATTTACATATCAAAGCACAACACCAGTACATATTTGAAACAAAGTCACTTTTTATTTTTTAACTATTTAATCTACATTTATTTATCCTTAGTTCACAGAAGTTTGCATTTCCAGTGATATTCAAAATGTTAGATATTAGGTACATGTACAAATGGAATCATCATTACCAAGGCTTTTATTACCCTTACTCTACCAACACTCTTCTTAGCCACAGCTTTCACATTTCTAAACCAAACAGGTAAAAACTTATTTAAAATCACATAGCTACAACATTGTCTCCCCACCCTGGTGAGACGTCATCCCACCCAACTTGCAGTACCCTCCAAGCCATTTCCAGTGGCTCCTCCATGAAAACAGCCTGTCTTGGCTCCTGCTTTGGACTTTCCTAAAATTTTCAAGCAAGTAGCAATAGACCTCTGCATTCCCTGTACCTGTTGCTAAGTAGCCACAGGTCTGGTACTAGCAACAGCCAGCCTTGGTTTGCAGCTTGGCCTCTCCTGGACACCTTTGAGCTCAGCACAAGTAGCAGCTGTCTGAAATTCATTCTGTAGCTCATGGCAGGTGGCCCAAGGTAGGAAACAAGTAGTAGTTGATCTTAGCCTTGCACTTCCTGGGTTGGCCTCAGATACAGTGCTTTGGATGAATAGCTTCAGACCATGTCAAAGTGTTACAGAACCACCTCCACAAGTGATTCACTCAGGGATGACCTTAGCAAACACCAAAGCCCCCTGAAGTGAATCCAACTCTGAAGTTGGCCCCTGCACAGCAGCTTCTCCACTGTAGTCCCTGCCACTCCTTGCAGCTGATTGGCTCCAGGGTCAATCCCTCCTTCGACCACCAAAGGGGTCGCGACCCACAGTTTGAGAACCGCTGCTCTAAGTGTATGCCCCTCTGTGTAGGCTGTGCACCCCACTCTATTGTAGTTGAGTTTTGATTACTGTTGGCATCACGGGGAGGGATTGACCCTGGGGCCAATCAGAGAGGAGAGAGAGCAAAAAATTGAAAACATATTTGAAAAAATAATGACAGAAAACTTCCCTAACATGGTGAAGGAAATAGATGTACAAGTCCAGGAAGCACAGTGAATTCCAAACAAGATGAATCCAAGGAGGCTCACACCAACACATATCATGATTAAGATGTAAAAGGTTAAAGACAAATATAAAAAGCTAAAAGAGTTTATCACCACCAAACTAGCATCTCAAGAAATGTTGAAGGGCCATTTTTAACAAAAAGAAGAAAACAAAAAGATAAAATATGTATATAATAAAATGACAATACATACATAGTTATAATAATTGCTTTATATATAAATGCTTCAATCAAAAGACATACAGTGGCTGAAAGATTAAAAAACAACAAAACAGCACCCTTACATATGCAGTATACAAGAGACTCACTTCAGATTGAAAGAGACACACAGACTAAAAGTAAAGGGATGAAAAAATATATTTAATTAAAATGGAAACAAACAAAAATGTGTGATAGCAATACTTATACCAGATCAAAATTGACTTTAAAACAAAAGGTATAATAAGAGACTAAGAAGAACCCATCAATTTCACTTCTGGGTTTTTATCTGAAGTAACCCCTTTAGTTATAAATCCCTCACCAATACCATCCCAGAAAACCTTCAAATGATATGTTTGTATAGATTAGGTTTATCTTTTCCAGACCTTTACATGAATGGAAAAATAGAGTATAGTACTCTTTTGTGTGTTGCTTCTTCCACTGATAAAATATTTTTTTTCATATTCATCTATACTGTGACAAGTAGATAGACTTAATTCTTTTTATTGTTGAATACTACTTTTCTATAAGATTATATCAAATATGTTTATTCAAATGTGTATAGACTATTGTTCTTTTTCTACTTTTTGGCTATTGTGAATAAAGTTCCTATGAACATGTACATATAGTTATTTATGGAAATAGATTGGGTAAAATATTGGGATTGGATTTGCTTGGTTATATGTTAATAAATTTAATTTTGTAACAAAATGACAATATTTTCATAAGTGGTTGTGTGAATTTGTATAACATTAGGCAATGTAGTGGAGATCCAGTTGCTCAACTTTTTTGGCAAATTTAGTATCAAGGGTCTTTTAAATATTAGCTGTTCTAATGGATGAAAAGTGGCATGTAATTAGTTTTATTTTTCATGTCCTTGATGACTAATGATGTTGATAAACTTTCCATAAGCTTATTGTCTACTCATTTTTCTTTATTTTGTGACAGGTTTACTTTTTTAATTGTATTATATTCCTACTAGAGGCCCGGTGCACAAAAATTTGTGCACTTGGGGGGTCCCTCAGCCCTGCATGTGCCCTCTTGCAGTCTGGGACCCCTCGGGGAATGTCTACCTGCTGGCTTAGGCCTACTCCCTGTGGAATTGGGCCTAAGCTGGCAGTCAGACATCCCTCTGGAAGCCCAGGAGCCCTCGGGGGATGTCCACTTGCCAGCGGGGAGCAGGCCTAAGTTGCAGTCAGATCCTTAGCACTGCTGAGGAGGCAGGAGAGGCTCCCGCCAACACCGCTGTGCTGGCAGCTATCACCCTGGTTTGTGGCTGAGCAGAGCTCCCCCTGTGGGAGCACACTGACCACCAGGGGGAAGCTCCTGAATTGAGCTTCTGCCCCCTGTTGGTCAATGTGTGTCATAGTGACCATTCATTCCCAGTTGTTCTGCTGTTAGGGTAAATTTGCATATTACCCTTTTATTATATAGGATAGAGGCCTGGTGAACGGGTGGGGGCCAGCTGGTTTGTCCTGAAGGGTGTCCTGAATCAGGGTGGGGGTCCCACTGGGGTGCCTGGCCAGCCTGGGTGAGGGGCTGAGGGCCGTTTTCAGACTGGCCACACCCCCTTCAGGGCGGGGGTCCCTCCTGGAGTGCCTGGCCATCCTGGGTGAGGGGCTGATGGCTGTTTGCAGGCTGGCCACAGCCCCTAGCCACCCAAGCTCCCAGTGGAGGCTGGCTGGAAGCAGGTATCTGGGATTTATTTAGCTTCTATAATTGAAATTTTGTAGCCTTGTAGCCACAGCCGGCCAGGGCCTTCAAGAAGCTTGGCTTCATCCATCACCGGGGCAACCCAAGCCTCCTGCTTGCTCCAGCTCCATGCCTGCTGACAGCCATCTTGGTTGGGTTAATTTGTAAAGTCACTCTGATTGGCTGGTGGGCGTGGCTTGTGGGTGTAGCAGAAGTGTGGTCAATTTGCATGTTTCTCTTTTATTAGATAGGATGATTGAGTTTTAATTTCTTAATATTGCCTGCTAAATATTTGCTAGATATTTATAATATTCGTATTTTCTCCTGCCTATGATTTATCTCTATTTTTTAACAAAGCCTTTTGAAGGGCAGAATGTTGTAATGCCAGTTAAATTAGTCTTATCATTCTTCTCTTTTTGATAGCTGCTTTTTTTGTGTTCTATCTAAATAAACTTAGCTTTCCCCAAGGTAACAAATATTTTCTCCTTTTTTCTTTCCACATTTTTTTTTTATTTCCAGTTTCTATATTTGGTCTATGACCCGTTTTGATATAATCTTTTATATCATCTGTGTGGTATGAGTTAGGTGTTATGGTATTTTTTCTATATATTTTATTTTTTAAGACCACTTTCCCATACATATGCATGGTATGTTTAAAAAATTAATTCATCATAATGTATTTGGGTCACTGTATATACTGTCTGTTTTATTACATGTTTCTACTTCTTGAAAATACCACACTTGTCTGATGAGTGTAGATTTAGAGTATGTCTTGAAATCAGTTAGTGTACAGCCTTTAACTTTGTTTTACTTAGCAACATTTTTTTGGTCATAAATGTCATACTCACAAGGAGAACTATAATTTTAAAAAGTTCTCTGACTTCAAATTATACTAGAAAGCAACAATAATAAAAACAACATGGTATTGGCAGGAAAACAGACACAGAGACCAATGGAACAGAACTGAAAACTGGTGGACACAATTTTTTTGACACAATTTTTGAAGAGCAACTTTTCTTAAAATACCCATTGCTAATAACTAGCTTGATTAGAAATTCTCACATGAAATTAAGTTTCTTCTTTATCTGCAAGTTTGGGATAATGAACATTCTACAACCTCATTAAATCCCTACCTCATGAAATCTCCACCTCCTTTAGTTAGCCATCTTATACATCCTTGATGTGTAATATTTCTCAGAAACATCTTCTGAATTTAGCCTAGATCGTTTCCTATACTTCCCTTTAATCACACTTGTCACTTTTTATTATTACAAAGCAGAGTAAAACATATCTTTGATTTATTTTTTGCTATCATTAACACTTGCACAAAATACCTCTTAACTCTGCCTTATAAGCAAATGATAGGTTACATTTTCTCCTCCCTGAAAAAGTAATGCTGTGCCATTCTCAGTGCATTATATTAGAAGATGCGTGATGTATGTTTGTTTCATTATTGGTGATGTAATTTTCAATTACATTAATTATGTAAATATCGTGTCAACCAGGTTTTTCCTTTCTAAAGTTATGATTATATAAAGTGATTTTGAAGAAATATTTTGAACTATAAAACTATCTTGTTTATCATCAAGCTTTCACTGAAACATTTAGCATTCATGGATATGTCTTTGCTGAATCAACCTTGATGGCAGCAAATGATGATTTTGTAATTTAATTATTTCTTTTATATTTATTATTATTATTATTATTATTATTATTATTATATATGGAAGACATTTCCCTCCAGGCTCTCCTCCCTATTTATTTTACGTAGTAGTGTTGAACAAAGTTGTATAAATTCTGCACCAAAATTTGGTCAGAATTGACATGATTAATGTATTAAATTCACCATACATAAATTATATTTTTCTATTTAGTTTGCTTCTCTGTTGCTACTCTAAATAACACTAGAAACAGTCTTGAACTTTTAAAATTTTATTTTCTGCAAGGAACATTTTTTATGTTGCTATTATATATATTGACCAATTATTACTAGATAGGTAAAATGTGTCTTTGAAACTCTGAACGGCTCTTTATTCAAACGCAAATAGTTTAGAAATTATTTGTAGGTACGTATAAAATCTCATAAAGTCATCTTGGATAAACAAATTGTACAGTTCATGAAAAATATTTTTTATAATTTTTATATATCTTCTGAGGATTCTTACATTATCTTTCAATGATAAATCTTTTCAGCAACAAGAATATCTCTATAATTTCTCTGTTTACCTAAATTCTTACAAATAGCATAGTAATGGCACCCCAAAGATGTCCACAATCTCTTGTGAATATAACTTACAGGGAAATAAAGGACATTGAAGACATGATTAAGGTTAAGGACCTTCAGATGGAGAGATTATCCATGTAGGCCCTTATTAAACACAGGTTCCTAAAAGCAGAGAACTTTTCCCTGATGTGAGAACCCAGGAGAGAGATTCAACTTGTCAATGAAGACAGAGGAAGGCCTTCAAGAGCCAAGGAATTCAGATAGCCAGAGGAAGAAAGCTCTTCGGGCAGAGGAAGGAGATTAAAGTCAGAAAGGTAAATGTACATGAATAAAGGAAGAGTGTCAGAGAAGGAATAAATGAAGGCAATATAACATAAGGTATTGTTCTTATTCTTAGTCTAATATGTAACTGTTTAAATAAACCATAGTAACAGATAAGTGCTGAATGTTTATGTCACCACAAATTAATATGTTGAAGCACTAATTCCCAATATGATTGTATTTAGAGGTGGGGCTTTTGTGAGGTAATCAGGGCTAGATGAAGTCATGAGAGTGGGGCCCTCATAATGGCATAAATCCTCTTGTAAAACAAGAAGACAAGAAATCTTTCAGCCATGATGCTCTGGCAAGAAGGTGGCTAAAGGGGGCTATTATCAGACATATCATCTTCTGACCTTGGACTTTCCAGCCTCCAAGAACTGTGAGAAATAAATGTTTGTTGTTTAAGCCACATAATCTATGGAATTGTATAATAGCAGTCTACACTAAGATAGTAACACAGATTTTGATGATTATACTACATGTATGTATGATAGAAATGAATAACCAAAATGTCATAAGGATGGATGGGAGAGATCTTAATACTCTATTATGATGTACTAGAGGCCTGATGCATGAAATTTGTGCAAGAGTAGGCCTTCCTTCAACCGGCTGCCACCACTGGCTTCCCTCTGGCACCTGGGACCTGGGCTACCCTCGAAGCCCCGGCTTTGTCCAGAAAGTTGTCTGGAAGGATGTCCGGTCTAATTAGCATATTATGCTTTTAATATTGCAGCTGAGATCTTCCATCCAGGATCATAGCCACCAATGGTGGGAGAGGAGCCAGCCGTTTTCACATCTCCACCTTTCCTACCAGTCTTGATGTGGCTTCTTCTGTAAATCCTTCATCTTCTGTAAATCCTTCATTTTATGACTTCTGATCAGGTAGTC
>NW_005871072.1:4907030-4919431 GCF_000147115.1 Myotis lucifugus
TAAAAGAATTAGTGGCTTCCATCTATTTTCTCCAGAATGGTCATAAAATAATTATGACCACCTTTACATTTTTATTGAGTTTTCTTATCGCACTATACAACCAAATTTCTATAAAAAAATTAAGAGAGGTGGGTTTTCCTCCATTTTAAGGTTTCCATTATCCATATTTCTGTATAAAGTTGCCCTGTGAATAAAAAGGGGAGAATTGGTGGGGTTTTTGAAACCCAAAAGGTCATATTAAGAAACAAAGAAAAAAATTCCATCTAAGAGTGCATAGAACAGAAATTGAACCCCAACCAGGTGAATATCATTCTCCCACAAGTACAAATGGGAAATGGAAAAAAATCCTATGACCATATCATATTTCAAAATATGCTCTGAATAGTTTAAATGTCACACTGTCTTTGGAGTAGCCAGTATCTGCTTTCTTATGGCTAAAAGAACTTTCATTTAAACCAGAAACTAAGCAAAAATTAAACTGTTGAAAATGAGACTTCTTTAACATAGCCTTTTCATTTTGGTTAAGTAAGAAAAATAATTTTTTACTTAAAGGATGCATTCTTTTTTTTTAACAGAGTGTAGTATTTCATTGTGTAGATGTACCACAGGTTTTTAATCCACTCATCTGCTAATGGGCACTTAGGCTGCTTCCAAATCTTAGCTATGGTAAATTGTGCTGCTATGAACATAGGGGTGCATATATCCTTTCTGATTGGTATTTCAATTTTCTTGGGATATATTCCTAGAAGTGGAATCACTGGGTCAATTGGGAGTTCCATTTATGGTTTTCTGAGGAAATTCCATACTAAAAAGAAAGAATTCTTACCATTTGAAATAGCATGGACTGAACTGGAGAGCATTATGCTAAGCAAAATAAGCCAATCAGAGAAAGATAAATATCACATAATCTCACTCATTTGTGGAATATAATGAACAACATAAATTGATGAACAAAAACAGATCCAGAGACAGAGAAGCATCAACCAGACTGTCAAATCTCACAGGGAAGGTAAGCAGAGTAAGGGTAAGGGGGAGAGATCAACTAAAGGACTTGTATGCATGCATATAAGCCTAACCAATGGACATAGACATTAGGGGCATGAGGGCATGAGTAGGGGATGGAGGGGCTATGTGTGTGTGTGGGGGGGGGGATAAAGACACATATGTAATACCTCAATCAATAAAGAAAAAAATATTCCTCAAAATATTTTGAAACACATATTTTACAAAGAGGTTTTGACTTAGCAATTAAATAAATGAATAAATTAGGTTTGAACTATGGCTTGAAACCCAACTAAAACAAAACAAAAAGACTAAGAAAGAATTAAAAAATTAATGTTTTTAGACATATGTAAAACTTTAAACAATTAAAAAATTAATGTTTTTTACATGAACTTCTTGATTATCAGAAAAATAGTCAGAAATTAGAGGCACTCTTCGGGTAAGTCAATATTTTATTTTAGTATATCAAATTTTATTTCATTATTTTCTTTTCAATTCATGTGAGAGGAACCCTGAGGTCTTTGTCAGCATATAGAGACCCTTGCACCCACTTTAGCAGCAGCTCAGCTTCCCTCCTCCATGTGGACCAGAATTGGTGGAGCCCAGCCCCTCTCAAATCCCCTCAATTTCATAATTGCATGATAGGTTGTCTCAAAAACACATCTTTGAAACTTTGTGCAAGAATTTCATTGAGGTAACCTCTTAGGGTGAGCACTGATAGGGGAGGTTGCGCACATGTAAAACTTTGGCAGGTCCTGCACACTGTTCTCCCAGAGGAGGGGACTCCCCACTGCTCCCTAGAAAATCTGCTGGCACCTCTGCTGCCTCACGTTGTCCCCAGGACTGGTCCCCACTAGACAAGAAGCCTATCAATGTAATGGTGACAGTGCTCCCTCCCCAGAGTTCACAGTGTATATCTCCACTTTGGGGAGGTAGGGCATCTCTGAGATGTACTGGTATGTGCACTGCCTCTACAAGGAGAGTGGTGATGCTTGCTCAGCATCGTGAATGTACTTCATGATAAGGAATGGCACCAGTTGAAATAAAACAATAACTTTATTATTTAAAAGGGATTATACAATGGAATGATGAAGGCCAAAAACAGCAAAAAGAAAATAATAAAAGCAAAACTCGCCCAAAACCCCAAAGTAATAAAAAGATAAAAAATGAAAGTATGCCATGGAGAACATAAAAACAAAATAAGAACAGAAAAGAAAACGAAAATATCAAGGAGTGGAGGGAAAACGAGTTTTTCCCTTGGGACAGCATGAACACATTCAACAAGGGGTCCTTGAGCTGGCCCCTCCATAGGGAGCTCCTCCTCTGAGGCAGGACCCAGCATGGGTCCCAGGAAGGGTTCTTCTTCCAGCGCTGGTGGGGCCTCAGTTCTGTCGGGGGCCAGCCCTGGCTCCACAGCTGCAGCTGAAAAGGCTGCTGGAGGTGTCACGGGCTCTGGAGCTACACAGGCCTCGAGCTCTGCCTCCAGCTCCTCAGGAGGGACTTTAGTTGTTACAGGAGGAGACACATCTGCCCCCTGGGCTGGTGCTGGAGTTGTGAGAAGAGAAAAGGTCACCCACGTGCTAGTATTCCCTTGTGCCCCCAAAACACAGAACACAGCTAGAGCCCAGGACCCACCACAGGACGCCCTCCTCGCCCACAGTCCAGCAGGTGGATGGTCTGAGGCCAGTCTTTCCTCCTGGCCAGGCTCTGGGGGTGTTCCCTGTGTGTCTGGCAACAATCCCTCCCCATAAGCTCACATGGACCTCCCCACCCATTCCACCCCCAACACCCCACCTTCTCACCCTTGGCCTCTGCCTCCTTGGGCTCCAGGTCTTCTGGCCTGGTGCAATTCGCATGGCCTGAGCACTGCAGGACACAACTGAAAATGGCCATCCGCCTATTGGGACTGAGCGGCTTCGAGGTTGGAGGCTTGTGGGGCTTGGGCAGCTCTGGTGGAGGAGTCCTTCTCCCTGCCCCCATGGCCCCTGGTTCCCCAGACCCCCAGGTGGCCACACTCACTTCAGGCCTGCTGTGGCCCTCAGGGGTGTGGTTCACCAGCCCCTCCCTGCTGGGTGTGGGGCGGGGTCTTCATGGACCAGCTGCTGCTTCTCCTTGACCAGCTTTGGCCTCTCCTTGGCCTGGGTTGAGTTCTGCAATGACAGTGATTGGGAGTTGACTGGGAAAACTCAAGCCTGGCCCTAGTCACTGCTGCTTCTGCCCACTGGACCTTCTGCTCCCTGATCGGGTCTAGCCCTGTGTCTACACACACATCCACCAAGGGGAAATGAGACTCACCTCCAGGGCTCAGGACAGACCTTGGGCAGAGGGTGCCACCCACACTCCACGCCCACCCAGCCAGCCTTGACCTGGGGTGTGAACATGACTGGTCCTGACCCCCGAACCCAGCCTCTTCCTGTTCTGGACAGACCCTCCCCACGTGAACACCCCCTTCATCCCCCACCCCCCAAACACACAGGGAGGGAACATAGAGCTGCTCAGGTGGGATCAAAGTTGTGTCCTGGCCTGAACAAAACCTCCCTGTGTTACCTAGGGGTCCCGCCAGGAGAAGGGCCACAGGCGTCGTCTGCTCTGAGTCTGAATCCAGCCGAGGCCAGGACTAAACACAATCTCATCGCTGTTTCTCTTGAGGCATCGGTCTCGGGACACGGAGACAACACGAAAACATGGTGTCCTCTCCAATGTCTCTATCCGAGTGAGATGGGAGGGGCAGTTATAGAATGTGGCTGCCTGGTTACCAGGGTTCCAGGTTCTGTTGGGCTCCATCGTCAGGAAGTGAGGTGACTGGCTGTGTCCCCTTGCCCCAGCACCTCCTCAGACATGCTTGTAATTGCTGGTGTTCAAACTTTTCCGGTTGACCTGGACGTTCTTTGTCTTTCACATTGAAATCATCACTTTTAAACCATTTAAACCAGTGTTCACAAATATCTTGAGATGGAGCATGTTCACCATAAGCTTCCCGAAGTATAAGATAACTTTTTCTTCAAAATAAAGTAATGAATTAAAACTTCGCACAAATGCTCTTTTTTTGGCATGAAATTCGACATTTTTAAGCATAAAAATATCTATGATGTTAACACCTTCAGCAAATTTGACATGAAGTTTTGAAGCTTGCTGTCAATACAACAAAATAGCATATATATCAAATCACATATATATCAACATATGTGTAACTCCATCGATTGAAAAAAATCCACATTATTAACTGGTACAACTAGTATATGTTACAATCAACTCTATTTCTAAATACTGCAAAACTTCAAGCTTCCATTTTCATTGGAATTTAGGTATCCTTTAGGGAGTGAGACTTTAAAATATTTCTGAGGAGATTAATTTAAGGACTTCACAAGGTCTGGATTTCACTGCACGGCATACATATTTTGAAATATATTATAATATATTAAATGTTAAGAAATCACCATCTGTTTACAATGAATCCATATTAAACAGAGATAATGTGCAAAATAGAGACATAATTATGTTTTTAAACTTGTGAATTTAAATGGCAGACACTTTTGATTAGAATCACCCTCACTTCACCTTAAATAATTCAAGGTGGCCCTTAAATTATTTGTAAGCTATGCTGCTATTCATCTGGAGTCACTGAGGAAATTACAAGGTGGTCTAAAACTTTGTTAAAACCATCACTAGGGGTTTGGGGGTTAATTATCTTTCTTTTACCATTGACTTGGAAGTCACCTGAGATTCTGAGACTTTAACTGGGCAGTAGCTCCGAGGCATAACCTTACGGGGGCAAAGAGAATGGAACCGTGCCTCCAAATGATCTCCAGCCCTAAGTACTAGTGTGCTTTGTGAGGAAGGAATGTCCCTTACTAGTTGCTCAGTAGGTTAGAAATAGTTTGACTGCCTATTAGTAAACAGACCCGTTTCCCTAACAGGAAACCCTATTTCTGCTTCGTACTTTCAAAATCCTGTCCTTATTTCACTCCTTTAAAGAAGTTCTCACAACTCTTCAGATCTCTCTCTAAATCACTGTGCTTCCTGAACTCTGTATTCTTGTTGGCCTTTAGCTGAGTTTGTCTCATTTTTGCAGCCAGAATTCCTGCTTCTATTCTTCCTCTTCTCCTCACTTTCCCTCGCACCTCCACCCACCCCTTGCTTTCAAAAACTAATCATTCCATATCAATCTTAGCTGGCCCTTTCAGTGAGCTCTCAATTAGACACATATGGAGAAATAACCCAGTTACCCATATTAAAGGGTTCTACAACCAAGGGGTTGATCCACTGTCTCTGAAAGATATTTTCTCCTTTAGAGGAGAATAATTGAAACATATTTATGTGTATTATAGAAATCCTATATAATAAAGAGGTGATATGAAAATTAACCCTCACTCCGTAACACTGTCACAAGATAGCAGTGCACACAGCGGGGGCAGGGCCAGTGGCTGCTCCACGCAGCTTCCACTGGGGTTCCTGTGGCCCCACCAGGACGTGGGGGTCCCGGCAGCCGCTTCGCATGGCTTCTGTTGGGGGTGTCTGTGGTCCCAGAGGCAGGGGAGCAGGAGCGGAAGAGGCAGGGACACTGTGGGAGCCAGAGGGGAGGAGGTGGTAACCAATGAGAAAATATATATACACCCATATGTTCATAAAAGCACAATTCACCACAGCTAAGATTTGGAAACAGCCTAAGTGTCCATCAGCAGATGAGTGGATTAAGAAACTGTGGTACATCTGCACAATGGAATATTATGTTGCTATTAAAAAGAAGGAACTTTTACTATTTGCAACAGCATGGATGGAACTAGAGAGCATTATGCTAAGCGAAATAAGCCAGTCAGAGAAAGATAAATATCACATGATCTCACTCATATGTGGGATATAAGGATCAACATAATTTGATGAACAAGAATAGATCAATCTAGAGACGAATGGTGTGGGGGGGAGTTATAGAGCAACCAAAGGACTTATATGCATGCATATTAGCATAACCAATGGACACAGACACTGGGCGGTGGGAGCTTGCCCCGGCTGGGAAGGGATGGGGGAGGGGGTCAACTGGGAAAAAAGGAGACATATGTAAAACTTTAGACAATGAACAAACAACAAAAAGAAACTAAAAAATAATAATAATAATAAAATAAAATGTTAAATTTGAGATTCTTTTAAGAGATAATAAACATACCAGAATAAGTAATATTTAAATTGAAATTAATGAGATGGATATGTGTTGATGAGAAAGGCTGATACTGGTGATATTGATTTAAGACACGAGGAAGTTGGAAAATGTTTTAAGAAAAGGAAGCAATCTCTGTGGGCCAGATATGACATGACATATTCCTGTTTCTATGACTGCATGACAAAATTACAGCAAAATTTAGTGTCATAAACAACCATTTATTATACTCACAGGTTTTTGGGTCAGGGAAATTTGACTTATATATGTGGCAGTTGATGCTGGCTATTGACTTTGGACCTCAGTTTCTCTCCATGTGGGATATTCCATGTTTTCTCTCTACATGGATTATTTGAGGCTTCCTCACAGCATGGCAGCTAGTTTCTAGAAGTTCTATAGGTGATCATCTTCCTGAGAGAGAAAGAGAGAGGAGAGAGATAAAAGAGAGGTAGAAGCTATAAGAAAGGTATTCTTTCATGGCTAAAATTTAGAAGAAATCTATGATCATTTCTTCTATACTGGTTAGAGGAGTTTCAGGCTCCCACAGGCACTATGTCTTAATGAGGATGAATGCCAGTCATATATATATAACAGTCATATAAGGAAATGTAATATTCCATAGTCCACTAGGGTAATTTAACATATTTAGAATTGCTGAAAAATTTGTGGAGTTTAATATGAAATCGGAGAATTTGGGAAAATAGATAAAACATTCTTTTAGCATTTAAAATGGGAAAGATGTATGATTAAATGGATGTGAGGAGTTGGAGAAAGAGGAGTTAAAATGGTAAGCAGATTTCTGGCTTAACCAACTTGATGGAACTCAATACCATGTAAAGTGGCAGGAGAAAAGGAATATATTTTAAAGGGAAAATTGTAAGTCAATGATTTACATGTTGGATTTAGGTAGAGATATTGAGTAAAAAATGAATATTTTGGATTGGAATACATTAGAAGAGTTAGAACTGAATTTATAGATTTAAGGAGTTTCTAATTGAAAAAGAGCAATTAAAACCATGGGGGGAAAAGAGATGGTTTTGTAAGAGTATATAGAAATGGAAAGGAAAAAAGTCTATGAAAGAGTCTTAGAACATACCAACATTTACATGGCTGTTGATAGCTAACATGTATTGGCATTGGCATTTACTATGTTCCAATCAATGTTCTAAGTACATAATACGTATTTATCTTTTAAAATACTATAGCTATCACATGTAGTAGGTGTCATTATTATTCCCATTAAATAAATAAGGAACAGAATCAAGAGAGGCTAAAATATGATACATGGATTCCAACTTGGACATCTAAGTCCACAGTCTATGTTATTCTTGACTACTGTTATTCCCTGCTCAGAGGAGGAATTGAGTGAGATAAGTTGCAGAGAATTAATAAGACAAATGCCAGAGAGACAAAGGAAGTACCTGTACTGAATGATATCAACAACATGAAGAAAAATAATGTATTAATCATTTTGTATAATTTTAAGTCTTCTGGTATTTTGGTAGTGAAGAGCTAATGGAAGTGTGGTGCAGATATACTACTACTGAGGGGAAATACATCTCATTTTATTAAAATATTAAAATGTATTTAATTATGAACATTTAAATATTAATAATTATTAATATTTTATATATAAATACACCACGATGTTTAACTCTCAAAATTGAAGGAGTTATTTATATCCCAATATGGACATTAACTTTAAAAAATGTTTTTTAAGCTGAGAAGAGTAAATGATAAACTCTGATGACTGAGGAGGTCAATGCAGCATCTCTAATTATACCAGACATTTATTTGACTTCATACATACTATTTTTAACATCTTTGGCATATTTGTGCTCTTCGCTATATTGTATTGTCATGCTAGTTTCAATTTAAAAAAATACTTGCCAGAGAGCAAAATCGATATATAAGGAAGATACAGTATTTCTATCATGTAGCATCTTGTTTGGGATGCTTCATCACTTTAGTGAAAGATAATAACTATAAAAACAAGGAACAAAATGAATCTTTGCCAGTAATAGAATAGTTGGCATTGTGCTTCCCAAGTTAATATCCTCAAATACCCAGTATATAGTAGTGTTTTAGGCAAAATGTAGGACTCAAACTGTATTTTTATTGGGCATTAAGCTGTCCTTATCATACAGAAATATTTGCAGAAATGTTATTTATCTTTGGGTATTTGCAAACATTTGTATAGGTAGGAATCACTTGTCTGATAAGTATACATGAGTCTTGGTCATAAGATGAAGTCACTCAGGCCATGCCTAAACTGTTAATAAAGTATCTGAAGCACAAAGGGTTTGACCAATTTCTCCTATAAATCTATGTATGAATACAGACACATAGGGTGCTCCAAATTTTCTGAATATTGTTGAAGAAAAATAAAGTTCAAATTTACTTCTTCCAAATCTCAGCAAATACAGTCATCCAGAAGAGAAAAAAAAATAAAACATGTAAAAAAAAAGTTAGCTAAATTTGAGACTTGTCAAATTGTGGGAATTTTTTCATATCTAAACACTGGTGCCCAGAGCTGGAAACATTAAAATGATAATTGTACCAGTTTTTAGCTACTCTCTTGCAATCGCTCAGTTGTTGGTCTACCCATCTATAATGAGATTTCTGAAACTAGGAGAGAGACTCTAAATACATGTTACAGACTTTTTTCCCCCCAGCTTGCTTCTTTAGGTTATATCCATAGCAGGCACTAGAGGAATACTAGAAATCAGAGGAAGGGGTACTTCATTTTGGTTTGCTTGTCATTCCTGGGAGCATCTCCCCAGCATCAGCACTTCACAGTAGCAGTGGTTCTAGCCTCTGAGGACTTCCATTACTCCCAAACCAGCAGGCACACATCTACCTACTTTCAGGTTCCCAAAGTAGATGAGACACACCTGCTTCTCAAAGCCTGTCCATTGGGACTGCTGGGACAGAATAACATAGACTGAATGGATCATGAACAACAGACATTTATTTCTCACAGTTCTAAAGTTTGGGAACTCCAAGATCAAGGTGCTGACAGAGCCAGTGTCTGGGGAGGGGCCCACTTCCTGGTTCATAGAGTTTTCTGGCTGTGTTCTCACATGGTGGGAGGAGCAAGGAAGCTCTCCAGGGTCTCTTTTTATAAGGGCACTGATCTCTTTCATGAGGGCTCCACTTTCATGAACTAATCACCTCCCAAAGGCACCACCTCCAAATACCATTACATTGGGGTTAGGGTTCAACATCTGAATTTCCAAGGGACACAAATGTTCAATCTATAGCAAAGCCCAGGCCCTAGCTCCATGTTTTCCTTCGTATCTTCCAGGTCCTTTCAATCCCCATTTTCTCTTTTGTTCTTTCCATCAATCATAGGGGTAGTAGCTGCTTCCTGCTGTAGTTTCTTGGTTCCTCATTTTTCCTTTTTGCTCCCTTTCCAACTCCTTTGTAACCAATTATTTATTCCACTTTTTTTCTAGTACCTAATGTGTCTGTGATACTGACCAAACACTAACAGTGAATACAGCAGTGTTGGCTCATTTGAATTCTTGTTGTCTCTTCAAGGATTCCTGAAAATCCAACAATAAAAGAAAGACTCATGGACACAGACCACAGTATGGTGATTGCCAGAGGGAAAGGAGGGGGCAATGGAGGGAGGTAGAAGAGGGTAAAGGGAGCATAAATGGTGATAGAAAGAGACTTGACTTGTGGTGGTAAACACACAATACAATATACAGATAATATATTGTAGAGTTGTATACCTGAAACCTATATTAACCAATGTCACCCCAATAAATCCAATTAAAAAAGACAATGTTTCCCAATTGTCTGGAAAGTAATATCTTGATATCTTAGTTATTTTTCAGTTAGGATTTAGGTAAATATTTTATAAAATTATCTGTTACAATGTCTAAATATATCATTAGGATTCACTATTAAAAATGGAGAATTAGTGTTTTAATTTTAAATTTATTTATATATTACTTGGCTATACCTTAGTGAGTCGATAGTTGCAACCTAGTTCATTTCTGATTACTGACTTAAATAAGTTGCCCTAATTAAATGGGTACACCACAGGTGATGGTCAATCTTATGATGGTTTTATAATTCAAAGAAGCAAAATAGTCTGCCATCACATTATTGAGACTTCTAAGTCATTTGTTTTATTAAAGGTTTTTTGAAGGGCTTTTACCACTTTCCTAACTGACATTATACCAAGTTCAAAACACTGTACAAAAAGAGAGAAGGGTCCATGCTACAATATAAATTACTTATATACACTTATAATTTGCTTATTTAACTACATTGCAATAACCAAAGATTATATCATTTTACCCTTTATAAATAGTATAGTTAACTCTCAAGTAAGTCAAAAAAGTGTCACATTAAGTCTTGGTGAGCACCAGTGTATCATTTAACAATATTCGTGCCAGTGATGGGCCCTTTGTAAAAGAGAACTAATTAAAGTACATTTCTGAAGACAAGGTACTTCTGAAATAATATATTACAGAGTTGAAGGAATCCTTAGAACTGAGAAGTTACATTAAGATACTCTTGTGATCTGAGAGTATATAAAATATGTTAAGTTCACATTGACATTTTAAAGAAGAATGAAAAGGGAGAGCTTTCTATTATCTGTACTGAAGATCCTTTATGGCATAATACTCTTCTAAAATTATGACTAAAACTGCACTTCAAAAGTCAAATCTTGTCAAAGAAATTCTAAATTACTAAGTAAAAAAATTGGAAATCTTATCTGATGTTCTTATGAAAGATTCTCTTGACCTTTGGTTTGACATGAAGAGTTTTCTCATTTTCTAAGATCTTCTTTTGCTCTGTTCTTTTTTTATGACAATGGAGTGAGAGGGAAAATATCTAAAAAATATCTGCACAATGTGCTATGAGAGTACAACCTTTTTACATCTGTGTTTGTATAAAACTTTATTGTATGTGTACATATAGTCATGCAATATGATTAAAAATATACTTACAAAATTAGAATCCACATATTTAAATTAAAAATATTCTAATTTCCTTTGCTCTGACCAGTGCATCACAAGGAAATTTTTCAGGACATAGTTTTCTTCAATGAGTAAATCAGTGATACTTGCAACTGTGAGGAGAAGAATTAGTCTTATTACTTTTAGGTTAAAAAGATAATATTATAGAATTCAAAATATGAGTTCTGGAAGTATATTAACAGAAAGGATTTTAAAAATCAAATGTTTCATTTATAAAAGAGGTTCAATGTTACTAACTGTGTCTTAGAATCTCAAGGTCTCTATGACGGTGAAGCATTAAGGTTTGGTTATGGGTATTCTTACTTAGGGATTATGGATTGTCTACCTTAACATATCTTTTTCTTTCCCCACCCTCACTGAAATGAAGTAACAAAATCAAAACAAAGAAAAGACAATTTCAGAAAAAATATCAGAGGAAAGCTGTTGAAAGACATAATTGGATGCACAAAAATTAAGAAAGAGAGTTGACTTTTTATTGGAACAGGATATTGATGAGAATGGAAATGATTCATTGTTTTTGAGATTTTTCAGAATTTAGATAAACTTAGAACGATGCACATAGATAAAAACAGATGGACAAGGAAAACAGGGATTGTCCCTTGTCCTTTGCCAGGTGGAATACAGATAATTTATTTTTGTGAAAAAATAGAACAAAAGGTGCTCTGGGTTCTAGAACCTGAGCACAGTAGAAGAAATCTGAGACGTATATATCTAACAATCTCATTATTGAAAGTAATAATCTTCAGCAATAACTTTTGATAACAACAAACTAAAAGTAATTAATATCTATTTATGTACTCAGACCCTAAATCTTACACAAAAATTTATTGGTAACTGGTTTGATTGGAAGGGATGGTATGGAAAAAAAACCCATCTAAATAGACAAAAGAAACATGGCAATTGCAGATGGAGACTGCAAAGTCAAGTTTAATATGATATGAAATTTGGATTGCAAGTTCAGTCCAGTTCTAATACAGATAGATAAACAAAGGCAAATGGCAAGTTGAAGATTTTGTTAACTATTATAATGGTATATATATATACACTGAGTGGCCAGATTATTATGACCACCTGACGTTTGTAGTCAAATTAGCTATAATTTCATGCTGAAGTTGCTAGAGGGCCAGACCATTATAAATAGGGAAGCAGGTTGTTTACCACGACATCAGAGTGATTTGTTTTCCTGAAGATATGGGTAAACAACGTGATTTAACAGCCTTTGAACCTGGGAGATATATATATATGTG
>NW_005871072.1:4919531-4922118 GCF_000147115.1 Myotis lucifugus
ACACACACACACATATATATGCCAGATTATTATGACCACTCCATCAGTACTTCGTTGGGCCACCTTCTGCCTTCAATACTGCGGCAATTCTTCTTGGCATTGACTCCATGAGATGTTGAAAGGTGATGCAAAGAATCTGACACCATGCCTGATGAACAACACTGTCCAGTTCTGTGAGATTTGATGGTTGTGGAACCAGCTGCCTGATGGCTCTTTTAACTTCATCCCACAAATGCTCAATTGGATTGGGATCTGGTGATTGTGGGGGCCACCTAAGCAAGGTGAAGTCTCCCTCATGTTCTTGAAAGCACTCCTGCACAATATGAGCACCGTGGCATGGCGCATTGTCTTGTTGGAAGAAGCCATCTCCATTGGGATACGCCATCAACATGATAGGATGAACTTGATCAGCAATGATACTTAGATATGTTGTGCTATTCAGACATTTATAATGATCTGGCCCTCTAGCAACTTCAGCGTGAAATTATAGCTAATTTGCCTACAAACGTCAGGTGGTCATAATAATCTGGCCACTCAGTATATATATTGATTCAGACCCAGTGCAAAGAATAGTCCATAAGGTGAGAGGTGAGTTTGTCCCTAAGATTTAAAATCATTAGAGTTATATATATTAAACACTAGAAGTTCAATTTGTACTTCAATACTTTGATACTAGATGATAACATGGGTGTCTTTGCATTTTGTGTCTGGGAAAATAAGTCAGGTAAGAGGCTTAAATAAATATCATATAATAATGGACCCAAATAAATATTTATAAATGTGATGGCATGTGATTGAGTGAAACTCAGGAGACATTTATTGGACTAGAAAAGGAAGACACAATGAAAAATTTAGATTATCAGGCATAAGAGTTAAGCTACTCCATAGGCTTATATTGGGAAATGTTTCCTAGGGAACTACCAAATACTAGTTAAATTCTTAATTATTTGAACATGTAAGCAACACAAAACAACTTTATTGCTCTGCAGGGAAGGAGGGAAGTTCTCTGGAGTTCTTGGTGGGGAGGTGGTGTGATGGTGCTTCCTCTTCACTATACAGAGCTTCTGGCTTCTCAGGATGGAGCTGGCCCTGCAGATCTGGGCAGTGTTTGCTCCTGCGGGATGCTGCTCAGGATGGCCTTGGTATTCTTGATGGTGGCCCCTGCTTTCTTGTTGATGGCAGTTAGCACAGAGAAAGAGGCAGGGTTGCCCTTGCTGGATCTCTGCATCATGACAACCACCACACCTTTACTCTGGGCCAGCTGCTCAGTGCCCACTGTCTTGTGGTGAATCAACCTGTTGTAATGGGAGGAGTTGTGGTTTGGTGCTGTACCTCTGCTTTTTCCTCTTGGTCAGGAAACTATTCCTTAGGACCATCCATTGCTGCTAGGCAGACATAGAGGCAGCCCTTCCACTGTAGTGCCTGAGATGGAAAGAGCAAGGAATTTATTTTCTTTTGGATAAAGCCAATGCATTGATACAGATGACCTCTCCCCCGCCTCCCACACACATGCACACACATGTACACACCCAAATACTAAGTGAATTTAGAAGGAGTTATGCATGATAAATGGTACTTTCAAGATCTAATTTAGGACTAGTTATTGTTTATCTTGAAAACATGCATATAATGGTCAGGGTTCTCCAGCAAAATGCAATCACTACATAAGTAACTGGTTTATGCAATTATGGAGGCTGATGGTCTCAAGGTCTGCAGTCATCAAATTGCAGACTAAGGAGAACTGATGGTATAATCCCAATCTGAAGGACAGTAGGCATTACACCCAGGAAGAACCATGTTTCTTGAAAAAGTCAGGATAAAAATAAGCACACACAAACAAGTTATGCACTAGCACAAGAGCATTCAGGCAAGAGTAATTGCAATGATCAGATATTTTAGTTCTCTTCAGACCTTCAATTGATTAGATGAGGCTCACCCACAGTAGGGAGGACATTCTGCTTTACCCAGTCTTCTCATTCAAATATTACTCTCATGCAGAAACAACCTCACAGACACATCCAGAATAGTGTTTGACCCAACATCTTGGCACTCTGTGGCCCAGTTAAGTTGACATATAAAATTAACCATGACAAGTGAGTTGCATTCTGTTTGGCTATTAAAATGATGAGATTTTTGTCTGCCTTTGGTATGTCCAGTGGATTGCCTATGATGCACATCACATTTTATTTTAATGCTTATTTCAAAACTAGAGGTGCAGTGCATGAAATTCACGCACGGGGGGGAGGGGAGTGTCCCCTCAGCCCAGCCTGTACCCTCTCCAATCCGGGACCCCTTGGGGAATGTCCGACTGCCGGTTTATGAATGTGATGGCAGTCAGACATCCCTCTCACAACCTGGACTGCTGGCTCATAATCGTTCACCTGCCTGCCTGTATAGTCACCCCTAACTGCCCCCCTGCCAGCCTGATCGCTCCTCACTGCCTCAGTGTGCTGGCCTGATCACCCCTAACTGCCCCCCTTGCCAGCCTGGTTGTCCATAACTGCCCCCTGCAGCCGGCCAGGTCACCCCCAACTGCCCCCTTCCTGCTGAGACTGGTTGCCCCCAACTGCCCCCCTCTGCCAGCCTG
>NW_005871072.1:5007889-5038111 GCF_000147115.1 Myotis lucifugus
TGCCACTGCTGGTTGCTGCAGCTGCCGGCCCTCCTTAGCCCTTGTAGCCACTGCGTCTTTGTCTGGAAGGACATCTGGTCGATGTCCAGTCTAATTAGCATATTACTCTTTTATTAGTATAGATTTGAAGGAGAATATTTTATTATTTTAATGTATAGAAAATTCAAGTGTACATTTAACTCAGTTTGGTGGCAAGTTACTTTAGCGTTTTTTTCTAATGTGAGCCACAGATTTTGGTGCCACATGTTGCATCTTCAATAATGGCAGATCTTATCATATCTGTCTTTGTCACGAACCCTGAGAGCTTCCCACAGCTAAGCCTGAGATTCTCTGTATTCTGAATTAACCTGTGTGAATGTGGTGGTGGTACAGGTCTTCCTGTGGCCTAGATGTCCCAATTATGCCCCAATTAATTAATTATCTGTCTAGACTTAGTGGGACAAACGCAGGTGACCAGGAGTCAGCAATAACGGCCTATCCTCTGGTACTTCAATGTCTAGACAGCTGAGCCAAACCAGAACACATAAACACACAAGACAGAATTAGTATGCAATCACACAAGGTTTATTTACCTATTCCTAGTGGGTCCTAGGCTCCAGCAAAGGCCACCCGGCGATGCACACCGAAAGACGGACGACAAAGACGGAGACAGACAGGCGGCTGCAGTTGGTTCAAGCTCACACAGCAGAGCAGTCAATCAGGGGCTCGTCTCACGGAGGGCGTGGAGTCCTCCTCTCTTCAGGCAGGAGACGTCAACTGAAGAATAATCTGATGCTTATATAGCCCGTGTTAAACAACTTGTGTCTTATCAGTGTGGGCCAGACGGTGTGCCTTGTGCTAGGAGCAGGGTGTTTACGCTTTAAAGGCTTAGGGCGTTTAGATCAAGATAGTGGGGCGTTCACCACATTTTGGAAGTTACAGAGTATTGGGGTCTTCACACAGCAAACATTTCACACAATAATTATTTCCACACATTAGAGGGGTTTCCTTATGACCACGACATTATTAGAACACTGGATGTCCCAGCCTGGCCTTCCCCTCAACAGCAGGTGCCAGAGCCATCTTCTTCCCTTAGCCTTCTTTTCTTTCAACATCTTGTTTGTGTGTGAATGTGTATGTGTGTGTGTATTCTAACACATAGATTATTTATTTAGAAATTTTTAAAAAATTCTGATTTTTTTAAGATTTCTATTTTTAATATTTAAAATCAACAATTTGCTTCATTTAATTCTATTGATCTCATTTTTCTTAATGCTTTGTGTTTTATATATTTAGAAATTTCTGTATATTTGTTTCTTTTTAAATTCTATGTATTAATTTTCTGAAAGGTGATAAATTATAAATTAGTTCTTTGAATCAACATTGCAATCCCCTATCTCTTTCTCTTTCTACACATACAGTGAGTATTTATTTTTAATTAATAAATAACATCATTTTAATTTTATATTTAAATATTATTCTTAGAATTATTTATGGTCCAGATGTCTCCTGTAGTGTTAAACCAGGCTTGCATAATTTTTTGTTACATTCTTGATATAACTTGAAGGTAGATTATTCATATTTACATATGCTAATTAAAATGAAAAATACAACTTTCTGCAACATTTTATAAAATATGGCAATGCTGGCATATTTTCTACATAATGCCTGCAAGTTTTCACTAAGGAAAACTTTGTGATGTATTTGAATTTTCTCTTCTGGGTAACAGTCACCCCGCTGCTGCTGCTGCCTCTGGCCTCCCACAGCAGGAGGCGAACAGGCCAATCAGGGGAAGATGCCGCCCCCATCACCCTGCTGCTGCTGTCACTGCTGGCTGCAGTGTAAATGTATTTCATACAGTGTGAATTTTAAACCAAAGTTGGTGTACTCATGGTTCATAATTTATATTTTCCTTTTTAGTTACTTAGAGTCAAAGAGAATGTTTTCTTGTATTGAAGGAGGATAACTATTTATGATAACTTGTATTTACTATAATAGATAGAGAATTTTAAATTATGCTATCTTGAACAATGCTATTGTATTATAATATACATTTACTATAGTATTCAGGGGAATATTAATGACACAAGCATTATGGATAATTTTCTAAAACTGACTTAAGTTCCTTATTGTTTATTATATGAGGAAAATTCACATTGTCATTCTTTCTTTAATTACATTAGCTCTTTTATAAAAATATGCAACAAGTTCATCCCAAAAACACTGGATGAGAGATACTTTGACTTTCTAAAAATACTGAGAAGAAGAGTAATTTAGAAAAAAAAAGTATCAAAATCTAAAACATTCTCAAGGATCTGAGCTAAATCCAGAAATGGCACACATGTTATGTAGCTATGGTTTTATTTTTGTCTATATGCTGAGCTGAAAATGAAAATGTATGCCAATAAACTACTGAATAGAACACACACTAAAATTCCTTTAGGCTGCTGTTATACTATAATCAATGCCCACAACTCAAAATACATTATAATATGCTTGGAAAATTCTTCCTATCAAAGACTATGTTTTAGAGTGATACATTTTTTTTGTAATTTTAAAAAATTCCTATGCCTCATATTTGGATATAGCAAAAAAAATGACAAAATTAGTTTTAGGACTTAAATATATAAAAAGCAAAATGAACAGAAGGTACATGTTATTTTTCTTACAAAAGGTAAATTTTTGTAAGAGGACATGAATACATCTGGAGGTAACCTAGTATGCATTTTATTTTTCACATAATTCCCAATAAATTAAATTATACCACTCTCCTCTGCTATGTCACTAAGTTCTTAATGCAATAAAGCACATTTTCCTGTGCAAACTTGTAGGACAAATATCTGATACTTTAGGCATTAAATTTATAATTTTATTAACTAATTAAAATGAATGATTATGATAGTAAATAGTGACTTTTATTTATTTACAAATTTTATGTTATTTAGTAAACTTGACATTTGTCAGCTGTTATCACATGAGTGTAGGAAAAAAAATCCATGTACAAAATTCATTCATAAAGGTCTTCTAATATTGTACATTTTAAAAATGGACATATATGTTTCTTCTCAATGAAGATATCAGACAATGTGTAGACTTCCTGAATTTAGAAGGCCATTTGTTACATGACAAATACAATATGTTGAAAATCTAATTTTCAAGGCATTAACTTACAAATTATTTTTTTTCTTTATTTGGTTTATTTTAACTGACCATTATATGTCTTTATACCATTTTATTGTTATGATTAAATCCTGAATCAACATTTTTTGTACAGTCTTTGATAAATGTTCTTTAATTTTTGTGAATATTGGAAGATGGGAAAATATATCCAGCTATAACTTGCCTCTATGAATATTTTTATATAATTAAGCATTAAGTAATTACAATAAAATATTAATTAAACACATGTGCTTTGGGAAAATAATTTTCTATACCAATCTTGAAAAGTGAATCCGAGGGACAATTTCTCCTATCTTGTAGTAGCAAAATAAATACAACTATCTACAGTAATTCTAAAATATAGTAGGCAATTTGTGTGTGGATGTGACTGAATTATATTTTTACATTAAAAATTTTTGAAACAATCTCAAAGTTAATATATGTGACAACTGCATTACAATAACCTTTTTGTATCTGAATCACCTTTAAATAAGTTGCTGACATGATGCCAAATCATTCACAAAAACATTTTTGTGTATACTTCTTACTAACAATCTTACCACAATTTAAACATGAAGACAAAGAATTAATGTGGATATATCACTACCTTTTAATCTTGAAAACATTCAAATTTCTTCAATTATTCTAGTAATATCCATGAAAAGAAAAATACAATTCTGAATTACACACATGTATCTATGTCATTTTAGTTTAATTTAATCTGGAATAGTCCCAGATTTTCCTTGACCTTCATGACCGAGACACATGGGAATATTAAAAGCCAGTTGTTTTGTATAATGCCCTTCACTTTTGGATTCTCAGATATTTCATCATAATGAGAATCAGATAAACACCTTTGGCAGGTATAACAATGATGAGAATCTCTGTCCTTCCCATTCAATCCTATAACCCTAAGGGTACACCATTCCAATTTGTCTCACTACTTATTTATTGATTTCAATTTTGGGCATTTGATTAAATGACACCTACTAGTATTATTCATTTAAAAGTTACTCTTTTTTTTCCTTTTATTTTTGTATATACAAGTTACTTGGGTTGCTGATATTCTGAGACTTTATCAAACTTTCTATTTATTCACTAATTTATATCAGTATAGACTTACAGATTCCTTATATAATGGGGTTTAATCCATTAGTATTATTTTGATATCAAATTTTCACAGTGAGGATCTCTTTAAATTGACTTCTGTGTCCTTTGGCATATACTCACTGTTCTTTGGGTTCTTCTTTATTTTCTGGCCAAGAAAATACCTCAATCTCATTTTGTACTTTTCTTGCCTCAGTCCTAGAATGAGTTATTTTTGTAAGGAGTCCTGTATTATTTTAATGGAGAATAGAATATAGAAAGTAAGATTGTGGTGCTAGGCATTTTGATTGTTACTAGTATGTTACTACTCCCAGGAACATTGCAGGAGACAGAAATAGGAATATATAAACACACATATGCATATGTACATATTCACATTTATTTCTACATCTTGATATGTTGAAATCTCTCAGTTTACAATGATACCTCCAACTTGTATTCAACAACATAGGATTTATTTTAGTTTTTTGCATTTCCTACCCACTTCTTTCTTGCCTTCTCTTCTCGTACTTTTTAGGTTCTACAAACCAATAATGGAATGTACTCCCTAATATGATGTTCTCCTTACCTCCACTGGTGCACTGACTTCTTACTCTGAACTACTAGCCAACTGTGAATATCCCTTACTCCTCTTGTATATTATGTCCTGAGTCAGACATAATCTTCCCAACAAAGGGGAGGCTTCTCGTCCTGCTCTAGCCCAACACTCTGGGCTAGGCAGCTGCTGCCACCTCGCCATCTCCCTTGCTCAAGGCTGACTTATTGGCTAATTTGTTCTGGCACTAGCCATTGCTGGGCTGTCTTTTTTGTTTGAACACCAGCCTCACTCTACTTGGGTTCTGATTCCAGATTGTGGAGCAGGTTTAATTTTCACCCAACACACAAGAACCTGCCTGTTCTCGGCCCTTCCTACTGGTTTGTGAATTGGAGTGTTTAGGAAGGGAAAGAGAAGAGGCAAAGAAAGAGCTATAGTTTATTTTGATATGTTGCATCTCATGATACAATAACAAAATCCACAGATTGAGCCAAATTTTAAATCTCACAAAACAAAAAGTCATTGTTGTTCTTAGCACAAACACTGTTATATGCTATCTAAAAATATTGAATATTTTGAAGAATGGTCTCCTAAAAGTAACTACTTTATACCTAACTCCTCATCACTTTTAATATTATTAGAAATTTTTATTATTATCAGGAAAGACTCATGTTATCAAAAGATTTACAAAGTCAAATTATTGTTTGATATTAGAAATTTAAAGTAAGCCTAAAAGTTAAATATCAGTAAGTTTTATTTTAAAACTAGAGGCCCGGTACATGAAATTCTTGCACTTGGGGGAATCTCTCAGCACATCCTGTGCCCTCTTGAAGTCCAGGAGCCCTCAGGGGATGTCTGATTGATGGCTGCTGTCAGTCGGACATCCTCAGCACTGCTGCAAAGGCGAGAGAGGCTCCCACCACCAACGCTGCGCTCACCATCTATGAGCCTGGCTCAGGGCTTTTGGCTGAGCAGCGTTCCCCCTGTGGGAGTGCACTGACCACCAGGGGGCAGCTCCTGCATTGAGAGTCTGCCCCCTGATGGTCAGTGCATGTCATAGCATCTGGTCGTTCTGCCATTCGGTTGATTTGCATATTAGGCTTTTATTATATAGGACTTATAAAATAGCTGTTTATGCTACAAATCTATAATAATAAAAGCATAATATGCTAATTAGACTGGACAGCCGAATGACCTTCCAGGCTACCTTCCAGATGAAGCTGGGGCTGCAAGGGCCGAGCCCCTTGCACAAATTTCATGCATTGGGCTTCTAGTCCTTTATAATATCCTAAGAGCTATAAGGTGAGTAAAGACAGTATGTGGACTTACTGATCATATCAGTAATGTTGAATAATGATAAAGATAATTTGAGAAATCAAAATTGACAATGAGATATTTAGGTAAATCAGACCATAGTCTAAAAAGCAGTTTTATGTTGGGCTTGTATCTACTGTAAAATGAGAAGCCTATAAGATAAGGGTGAAATTTTAAATAACAATAGTATATAATAAAAAGATATTACACTCAATATATACATCTTTTTGGGAAACAATGAAGAGTCCCAAATTCAAGTACATAAAAAGAGACTTTTCCACTTGAATTATGAATACAAATATTGCAAAAAAAAAGAAGACTCACATGGAATTTTTGTCTCTGGTTCTAAATAATGGTTCATTATACATACCTGAAACTTCTGCTGATTTAATAAGAAAACTCCAACTCTCTGTCGTATAATGAAATAATACCCAGAGTGGGGGGACAAAGAATTGTAAACTTCATTATGAATGAAATAATATAAAACATTTCATATCCATTAATTAATATAAATAACAAAATCTGAATATGACTCCAGATGATACATTACTGGTGGGACTGTAAGTGGGCTCCACTTCTAAAAGCTGAAAATAGTACATGCGCTACAGCCTAGAAATTCTAACTGCCAGTGTATACCAAAAGGAAATGACCATATATATGTACTTCAGGATAAATTTCCAAGAATGTTCTATAATAACAAATGCAATAAACAAACTTAATTTTATTGATAGGAAAATGGATACATTATGAGCAAAACAGAATATTATATGGCTGCAACATGATTGAATTAGGGTAAACACAATTATATATGAATCATAGAAATGTAATAGTAACTAGAAAAAACCCACAAATTAAGTCCCAGGAATGTGCATAGAGAGTGATAACTATTGCCTAAGTTTAAAACAAAAGGTTGTGTGTTGGTGTGCATTTGCATCTGTGTGTGCATAGGTTCCTTTAAGTAACATATATAGATGCTTTAAAACAATATGTAGTGATAGCAAGATCAAGATGGTTTCTCAAGTGAAATGCTGGGGCATTGTGTCGTACATGAAGCAAGTAGGTCAAATTTCACAGCAAGTTTCGCTGCTACTTACTGACTAATGAAAACAAGATAACCGATGTAGCTATGTAAAGACAGGAAGATGATGCAGGGACTTAAATGCAATTGTCACATGAACAAAGTATTGCAATAATTTAGTTCTATGTAACTGAGACCCATATACAAAACAAGTATATTAGAACCATTGTAACTAATGCAGTCTGAGTAGCAATCAGGGTTTTAATAGCAGCTTTATCATTTTTTTAAAGTGTTTAAACTTTAAAAGGTTTAAGAAAATCTGAAGTATTTTAATTGTGAAGAGTGTTTAAGTCATCAGTAGATTTTAAGTTTTGGGGGAAAAGTAATTTCTTAAACTAGACCACATGGTTTAATAATGATTCAATCAGTCTGGGGGTTGAAATCTAGCAGCTAAGTAGGGCATCCATACAAGGATGGGTGGCAGGGACAGGGTGGCAGGGTGTGAAGTGTGAAGAAGGTGAGAAGTGAGCCAGTGCAGGGGTGCACAGTGTAATGGAAACTGGTGATTTCACCTGGGAAGTTAAGGAGTGCTGTGCAGTCAGTATCCAGTTAGTTTGAGGAGAGAAGCGTCCTTGCATTTTTTCAAACTGGAGTTGATGAAAATATGCAGGATGGAAGTGGTGACTTCAGGGGAATCAGAGCCCAAGTAGACTGAGGTGTTGAGATAGTGATGGAGAGGCAGAACCCGACCAATGTTGGTTACATTCTGTGAAATGGATCAAATAGTAAACATATTGGGGGAAATGGGAGACTGGTTTCTCTTTGTCTGAAAAGGGAGTTAGTTACAAATGTGGGATTAGCAAAATCAGTTTTCTTATTGTTTTTGGTAGATGATATAGATCAGTGGTTCTCAACCTTCCTGATGCTGCGACCCTTTAATACAGTTCCTCATGTTGTGGTGACCCCCAATTTCATTGTTACAAATTGAACATAATTAAAGCATAGTGATTAATCACAAAAACAATATGTAATTGTATATGTGTTTTCTGATGGTCTTAGGCGACCCCTGTGAAAGGGTCGTTCGACCCCTAAAGGGGTCGCGACCCACAGGTTCAGAACCGCTGATATAGATAGATAGGTGGATTGATAGATGTGTGTGTGTGTGTGTGTGTGTGTGTGTGTGTGTTGCTCATTCTATCCACCATAGTGTATGGAGAGAGCAACAATAAAATATCAATGAATACATCAAGGTCAAGATTTTTATTTCCAAAAGTCATTTTTCACAATTGCCCATAGACCAGGATTCCTTGAAGAGATTACAGGTTCCAGAGCAAGGGGAGGGAAAGTACAAGATGGGATAAGAATATGTTTCGTATAGAAAATAAAAATTAACAGGATAATTGGGCCACGGCAATAGTCACAAAGGCTAGCTTAAATAATTTCCATGGGTCAATATGGGACATTTTGAGCATCAAAATAATAATGGCAATTGGTTATAAATCATTAAATATGACAGGAATCCAAGAGTCTGTTGTGGTATGAATTACTAAGTGAACTCTGCTTGAAATATATGGCTGAGTGTCTGAGTACTTGGAGTAAAAGAAATTATATAAGGGTTAGTTAGCTGCTTCATTGACCTGAAAACAACATTGAGAAAAAAAGAAAAAGAAGAACTGAGTGCACCACAGATCTGAATTTAACAAGAGGTTTCAGCTTTAATAATGTTATAATGGAGCCAGAATTGGCAGTTATCTACAGTCTTGTAAAGTCCTCAGGAATATTTTAGCTTATAGAACCATTAAACTTCACTACCCATTAAAAAATATCTTGAAAGGAAAATGCTACAATGTGTAACAGTCTCCTTTCAAAGTGCCCAGCCCCATGTTATGCTAATGTAGTTGACTTACTTTGCTGATCATGAAACATGCCTTCTGGTATTTACACTGCTGTGTGGTTCCTTCTCAAATAGATTTAGGACTAGTCTGGGATTGCATTAAACATTTGCATAACATATACTGAAGTATTTATAGATTATGGAATATAATATATGTAAGTTTCTGTTATGTGATTCAGAAAAAAAGTATAAAATACATTTCATTTTCAAAATTGAGCTATCACCTGTTAAAGTGCATATACATTATTGGGACCCCCTGGATAATCAAGTGAGCAAAAAATGAATATGGGTAAAGGATATACTACAGGAGCTTTTTGCTTTGTTTTGTAACTTCTTTGTAATTATGAAAATATACTAGGATTAATTGTTATTTAATTTTAATATTTATTTATTTATTTATTTATTTATTTATTTATATATGAGTGGCAGATTTTTCAGAGACAATTTGCACAAATTAAAGTCTTTAAGTAATGAATAGGTGTATACAATCACATTCTTCTCTTAGGAAGAATCACTTTCAGGTTGTAGCTGAGCTGAAAATAGACATCTACTGAGCATTTCCTAACTTATGGGCCTAAAACATTCTCCTTAACTCTGGCAGCTTGGCATTTTACTCATACCATCTTCTAAGTTGTGTGAATTGAAAAAAAGATGATAATTTAGATCTTTGTTCCCCTACTGAATATAGCAATTTAGAACAGAATTTTGAGTTTGATAGGTGTTCAAAGCAATGCTAATTGGCCCTCACTAATCAGTTTGCCTATTGGAATTAAAGCAAAACAAACACACAACAACATACACTTTTGAAAGATCCATGATGACAGAACAGAGCTTTTGCTATCATAAAAAGTAAAACTCATGCAAAAAGTGAACCCGAGCTTTCAGTATTATTATTGATGTACTCTAATCCATTGTCCTATAGTCTCTTTCCTCAACATTGAGTTTTCTGTTGCTTGTTGAACTTTTCACTTTCCACTACTTACTTAAGGATTTCATGAATCTAATTCATCTCACTTTCTTTTTATCCCCATATTAAACTCAGATATGGAAAAATAAAGCCTTACATTAGCAGTGACAAAAAAAAAGTATTTAATTGCCTCTGGTTCTTTCTTGGTCTCAGCAAGGCCATTTTCAAATACAGAAACACTGTTTATCATATTTAATGCTGACATGAGGTTTGCAAATATTACAGGATTTATGCCTCTGCTGCTATCCTTGCAGTGGAAAAAAATGAGAACAGTTACACATTTACAAAGATAGCAAGTGGGAAATATAATAAAAGTTTGAGCATACTTTTAGAATCGGAAGGCAAACTCTCAAGTTTTAAACAGTGACAAGCAACTTACTTTACCAAACACTTCTAATAGAGCTCTGAAACCTATCACTATCCTGTGCAGTGTTTGTGTACTGGAGCGTTTCAATGAAATACGCCAATTTTTTTTTTTTAATCAGCATGATCAGAAGAGTTAGTCTGCTTAATAACAATACTGGTGAGTCAAATACTTCCAGATTTCTATTTAATTGAGCCATCATAGACCTTGCATATTATAAATATAGCCCGTACATCAGGATTTAGACAATTTAAAAAATCAAAAGTCATGCAACAAAAAATACCAAACCTTGAAATGAAAGTCAAGCTTCTTTCAGAGTTAAATTTTACTTGAAGATTGCAACAAAAACATTTTTAAGTATAGCATCTATCCATGTTAGGATTTTAATTATTTCTATTTTATTTTTATTACTTTTTTATTAAAACATTAATATAATCCCCAAATTAAAAATTATATAATAGAAAAGTATTTTAAGGTTGTACCTCACCTTCAATCTGTTCAACCCTCTTACAACTTACCCCTATAGGTAACTAATTTAATAAATTTCTCAGTTATCCTTACCATATTTCCTTGTGCAAAAATATGGAGGCAAATTAATGTTTTCTTATTTCCCTTTTCTTTCAACATAAAATTCAGCATGTTCTTTATGCTATTTTTTTGTACCCTTTACAATTAATGGTGCAATGACTAACCTTGTGCAAATGTATTTTCTTATTGTTTTAGATGATTAAATTGAATGGTTAAAACTTGTATAATTCTGTTGGATGTGGTCACATTTATAAGCTTAAAATATTTTGCATTTTCAAAGCAATGTATGAGAGAGTGCCTGGTTCCCAACTTGACATGTTGTCAAACTTATATTTTTGGTCTCTCTAATACATAAGAAATGGTTGCTAAATTACTTTTAATTTTTACTTCACTTATATGTGTGAGGTTTAAAATCTTTTCTATATTTATTTACAAGCAATTTTCATACATTTTTGTTAATTATCTGTTTATGTCTTTCCTTTTTTTTCTTTAAAGTTTGTTTATTTTCTCCACATCTATACAAGCACACTATGTCTTATTGATATTAACTGTTTGTGCCTAATCTTGCAAGTGTACATTCACTGTCTTTAATGTGGTTTTGACTGTTGTTATTTCATTCTTTCCATGCCAAAAATTTAAACCTAATTTTGTTATTATGTTTTATATAGCATCTTCTAGATTTTATATTATTAAAACCTTTTCATACATTCAGATTAGCATACCAAATTCGCACACATTTTCTTCATGTGCACATGCATCTGTGTGTGTGTGTGTGTAAGGAATCTATAATAGTAAAAGGGTAATATGCTAATTAGACTGGATGTCATTCTAGAAGTCCTTCCTGATGAAGGCGGGGCTGGACGGAAGCCAGTCCGAGTCCAAGGTGCCTGTAGGTGGCCAGAGGGAAGCCAGCCTGGATCCTGGGTGCCTGTGGGCGGCCCGAGGGAAGCCAGCCCAGGCTCCGGGTGCCTGCTGGCAGCCAGAGGAAGGAAGCAACCCAGGTCCTGGTGCCAGAGAGAAGCTGGTGCTGGCAGCCAGAGGAAGAAAGCCTTATTCTTGCACGAATTTTCATGCATTGGGCCTCTAGTAGTACAATAGGTAGACAAGGGCAGTACCAAGAGACAAAGAACTGCAGCCTTTATAAACCTTAGAAAAGAGAGCTTAGTGGGTTCTCCCCTTTGGGACCCCCTCCCTATGTGGGAGTCTGTATTTGCTTCCAACAAATTTCCACCCTTTTCATCTACCACCTTTTGTCCGTGGCTTCATTCTTTGAATCCATCTGGACAAGGACCCTGGAAAGAAATCACCCTTGCATCCTGCTCAGGAAAAACAATCTGACTCAGTAACTTGGCTGGTCCATGCCACCTTTTTGAAAACGAAGGTATACCTTAAAACAGTATCCAATCTTAGTTTTACTATACCTGTATTATAAGCATGCTCCTAGGATACAGACAATATTTTAATTATATTTGAAGTCTGAGCCTGATATTAACATCATATTAACTTTAATAATAAACAAAGAGCCAAATAATAGGAGGGTTACAGAGAATCTACAATCTGTACGTTACAGGTGGGGGTAGTAGGTATATGTAGAGCAGAGGAGAAATGCCCTGGTAATGAGAATGCACAGAGGGGCTGAACTGGCCACAGACTATGCCAAGTCACAGTACTATCCTGGATCCTATAACAATGCAGCCTACCATTTGGCAAATGACCTTTTGGTGAATTTAATCATGAGAGTGGGAACAATTGCCTATTGTTTTATGATACAGGCCAACAAAATATTCTAAGAGGAATAGAAATCTGAAGTTTATCAGACACATAGACATGCGGAAGTCTTCCATAAAAGAAGGGAACTCATGAGGGGAAAAGGGGAAAAATGAGAGGAGAAGCCATAAAACTAAAACTTTAGTCCTAGTTTAAAAAACATTCCAACTTTTATTAACACTAAACCTAAACTATCCAGGCCATGCTGACTGCACCGCCCCTCTCCTTTGTGTTTCTTTTTCTCAAATGCTTACCTTCTCTTATCATCCTCATAGGTGAGAGAAAAGAAAGGCTCAAAGACAAAGGATGCTAATTTGGTGAGAACATAGAGTCTGCACATCAAAGAGCAGGGCACCACAACTTTGAACACTGTTCTGTGCTGAGTTTGATTTTATTTTAGAGTGTGTCCTTATAATAAGTTAACTGATTTTTTTAAATGAGTTAGCTTTGCAAAGTTCATTATTTATGTCAACTTTGGAGTTGTTTTGAATTTTAAAAAGATGCTTACTATTAGTCCACATTTGTAAGAAATCTTACAAAATAAAATGCATATTTAAGATGGGAACAGCTTTTAATACTATTTCCCCTAGCAAATATAAGGCGTCTGTAAAGATATGTTGGATGGAAAAAAGTACACATGAAAATATGCCTGAATTGGTACCAGCCTATAAAATACACATTCCAATAAAATGGAAGAGGTTCAGTTATATCGCTGCCCACAATGAACTGAATAACATTTTAGATTAAATACCTTATTTTTGTTTGTAGATAAGCAAATGCACACTTACTACTATAATAAAAAATTAAAATAATGAATTAGAAAACAGCACTTCCTAAGAGTTTGCTAAATAATTAATCTTATTTTAAGAAAACTTCAGAATTACATTTTTAAAACCAAGGAGTTATGTAAAATAAACCTAAGTTTTGAGATGTAATATAACTCAGAGGGTCTTAACTGAACAATTTTCATTTATCCTCTTCCTATCAAAACTTAGGAAAATGCCAAAAAGAACAGCTAAGTTTCCTTTTAAATGTTTCTGATTCCTGAATGAAACATGGGGTTCGGAGTACAGACTTCTCCTTATGGGTTCTTGTCCGACAAAAACAAAGAATAAATTCGTGTACTAAAAGATTTCTTTAATAAAAATGTAGAAGTTTATTGGAAGCATATACATCTGGGCAGAGGTGGCCCCTTGGGGAGGGGCCCCCTAATGGGAAAAGCCTGCTCTCCCTCTCTCTAATGGGAAAAATAAAAATGTCACACCTCGTGTCCCTTTGTCTCCAGTTTTCATATGCTGAAGTTCTTTATTTGAACTCTTGTTTTCATATGCTGCAGTTCTTTATTTGAACCCTTTCTAATTGGACCTTTCATTAATTTAGGACCCCCGTGCTTTCCTCATTGGTTATTTTGTTACATTGTATCACTTTCAAAGGCAAAAGCCCACGTGGTGTCCCCCTCTTCCTCGTCCCCCAATCTTGAAACATTCCTCTATTCTCTGTGAAAATATGTCTCCTTTCCATCATTCTGTGATTTTTCTTTATCCTCTATGAATGTGTGTCTTCCTCCCCCCTTATCTTGTGGCATTGTTTTACCCTTTGTACAAGTAAGATAAGCATTTTGGCATCTCCAAGCTGCTCAGGTCAGGGCTGCTTTTGATCTACCTTATAATGGCTTTAATTGCTCAGGCCAAAGATACCTCTGTCCTTTACATATGCATTCTTCCCCCAGGGACCCTCTTTATTTCCTAAACGTGCCTATTTTTTCCTTAGAATTCCTTTCATGAATAAATACAATTTTTATCTGAATTTAGACTTTAAAATGCACATAATATTCACCCTTTATTTACATTTTGTCTTGACCTTAATCCATATTTGTGAAAATTTGAAGTATTTCAAATTTTGTGAGTATTTCTATACTCACAAGTACACATGATATAATATGATACAAATATTAGGCATCAACAAGAACTGAAAATATAATGTCTATGTATATAAAGCTATTGGAGGATTCAGACCCTTTAAATATGCTATGTAATGGTTTGTTCTTCTTCTTAGTATCATTATTATTGTCTCATTATTTGTGTTTTTCTAATCAATTTTACTGCACCAAGCTTTATAAATATACTTAAGAGTAACTTTTTTTGTTTATTTTTGTTTACTTGTGGGTGTGTGTTTTGTGTTTCTTTTCATATACAGACTAGTTTGGTAAATGAAAAACATATGGAGAAGAGAGTAGATCACTTTCCTAAAAGAATGACAGAGGTAATTGGTATATCGGTTGAAAATGTTAGTAATCATGAACAAAAAGTACCATTCATATTATTCTTTGGCATGATAATTAGAATAAAATATAAATTCAAGATTGAAATAAATTCTTATATGTATTAGAAACAAATCTTAGAAGGAGGAGAAGGGACATAATCTTAGAAGAAGAAAAATAATAAGCAAGTGGTTCCATTTGGGTATAAATGACTTAATGACAGCAGTAGGTTTAGAGTTTTAATTTTGACATTTCTAACTAGGTAAGCTCCTAATGATGCATTAAGGAAAATGTTATTCCCATACTGTTTTTCTCATTGTTTTTGTTCCGTGTCTACTCCAGCCTGAAAATATAATTTCTAGGAGGGCAGTGGACATGACTCTATACCTCACTACAACAATCCTAGTACAGGGGGAAGTATCAATAGAAAACATTTTCAACAAATAGTCATTAAGTATTACATTAATTGCTGAATGAATACAAGAACAGTTATAGCATGTTACAGGGTAGTTTAACTGCAGGCATTAGCTCAATATAATGTGCAATCAAAATTAACCAGTATAGACAGGGAATTAATAAAATCAGAAAACCACAAATTAACAAAGAGATACCACCACGAACCTGTTAGAATGGCCAAATATCCAGAACACTAAGGAGGATTGGAACAATAGGAACTTTTATTTGTTGCTGGTGGGAATGCAAAATGGCAAATCCACTTTGGAAGACTGGTGTTTTCTTACAAAACAACATACTTTTAACATACTCTGCATTCCTGCTCCTTGATATTTTATTCAATGGAGTTGAAAACATGTTCACACAGAAACCTGAACATGATGTTTATAGCAACATTATTCGTAATTGCCAAAACATGGAAGCAACCAAGATATCCTTCAGTTCATTGTAGTTTATTTTTGTTGGTTTCTTTGTTTTTTAATGGCAGCCCTAGAAAACCAATACACAGCCAAGCTATTTATTTTCTAGGGATACGGTGATCAGCTAGCCAATGCCATAGGTCTCTGTAAGCCAGACTATTCAGATTACAGCATTGATGCCTTGTCCTTTACTTTAACCATATCTACCTCATTTTTGGAATTACATGCTGCCTCTTTGCCCTTGCTACCTCAAGGCCCCATTCTCCCCATTGCATTTAGGGATCCAGTTTAATGAGAGAGGTTTGCACTGTAATTTTTTAAAATATATTTTATTTTATTTTTTACAGAGAAGAAAGGAGAGGGATAGAGAGCCAGAAACATTGATGAGAGAGAAACATTGATCAACTGCCTCCTGCACACTCCCTACTGGGGATGTGCCCACAACCAAGGCACATGCCCTTGACCGGAATCGAACCTGGGACCCTTCAGTCCGCAGGCTGACGCTCTATCCACTGAGCCAAACCGGTTAAGGTGGCACTGTAATTTTTGACAAATAGAAACTGTGGACACAGCTCTCACAATGCTGGGGCTCTCTTCAAAATTTATTTTTCATTATTTAGTGAAATGTGTGTTCTCTTAACTCAGGCTTGATAAGCATTTCTTACATGGTTAATCCCCTCTATTATTCCAATCTCCCTAAGCCTTTGGATACTTACTGTATAGTAGGCCTAGGCAGTCCTGGCATTTCAACTGCATATTGTACAGATTACTATAGTATCTGTGTATAAGTCAGCAAACCAGCCCAGCTGGCATGCCTCAGTGGTTGAGCATTGACCTATGAACCAGGAGGTCAAGGTTCAATTTGCGGTCAGGGCACATGTCTGGGTTGCAGGCTCAGTACCTAGTGTGCAGTATGCAGGAGTCAGCCAATCAATGATTCTCTCTCATCATTGATGTTTCTGTCTCTCTCTCTCTCTCCCTTCCTGTCTGAAATCAATAAAAATATATTAAAAAACAAACAAACAAACAAACAGACATGTTAGTACCCTAACACCTCAAGCTACAACATTGAATCCAGAATCTCCATTTAGTGAGCTCCTATCAATAACTTTGACCTGATCTAACTTTAGATTCCTTTCACCATGATCCCATACCCTCAAGATTCATTTCCGCACATATTCTCATATTTCTGTCTACATAAATTAAAAAAACTGTGTTGTTTTTTGTTATTGTACAGTATACTACCTTATGGGTCACTCTTTATCCCTCACACTTTGGGGTCTGTTGGGACTTGAGTCTATTTATAAATTTAGAGCAAAAAAAAAAGGGAAATGGAGGTAGGTTTTAAGGAGAATCTACAGTAACTTGCCTTGTAACTATCTCAAAGGAGGCCATTACAAATTCTTCAGAAAACAAATAGCTAACATTCTCAAGCAGGTAATGAGGGTTGCATGTCCTGGCAAAGACGACTTGACAGAATTTAGGTCTGACATTGTTACCTTAAACTTCACTTTCTACAAGTATTTGGTCTTTATTGTCCAAAGGCAATATTTTGAATGTCTCTATAGCCATCATCATGTGGACCAGCAGTGCTCTCTTTATGGCTATAAATGGAGGGTTTATTTCATTTAAATCTAATTGCTTTAGAGAAACCATTAAAAAAAATAAGAGAACTCATTCTAAAGTTTCATTCTCTTTCTATAGATCCTCTTCTGGTACCCAAATCTGTATTTCTTACTTAACCTGAGAAGTAGAACTAGTAAGAGATTAATTGCAAGGAATTGCATCACACAATTGTGAAAGTGGCTAGAGAAGTATTAAGTCTTGAGAGCAGGCTATCAGGAAAAGATGGCTGGAAAACTCAAACATGAACTGAATCTGCAGTCCACAGTGGGCATTTCTTCTCCTGAGAAGTTTGTGTTCTGCTTTTAAGGCTTTTCATCTGAATAATCAGGCCAAACCTAAATCAGGTCCTTTCTTAAAGTCAATAACTATTGACTTTAATTACAACTATAAATTTTAAATGAATAACTAAAAACTGTAACCAAGCCAAGTTGACACATAAAACTAAGCACCACATGTAGCTATACAAATCCTATGCCTCTTTGCAGGCATTCATTGAAGGCATGTTTCAACCAGTGTTTTCTATGGAAAAGGGACATTTTCTAATGATATACTTAATATTTCTTGAAATGCTTAGGAGTAGAAGTGATCCCAGGATGGAATGAACACTATAAGAAAACAGATGAGTTATATTACAAATATATAACAAAACCTCACTAAAGTGGTGGAAGATTAATGAATGTGCTGAGCAAATTACCTTTAGAAATAAAGAGAATTTATAAGCCTAAGGAAAAATACACTGAACACAAGTACTGTGCTCTAGTTTTAAAGTTTTCTATATGGCTATGGGGTAGCAATCCTGATACTGCTGTTCAAGCATTCTGAAAGTAGACAGTTAAATAAATGCATGGCAGATAGTGGGGGCCCAGTTCCTCACTGTTGGAGTAAAGGGAATGCAAACAAGCAAGAGGGTAGACTATGTGATAATATTCCTAAGGTAATACATTAGCGTTAGATACATCAGTATAAACTCCCACAGCTTCATGTAGATACAGATGATTACATATAGAAATAGTTGTAGAAATGTTCATACAAACATAAGTTAGTATATACAAATGTTTCATTATATTGTCTTCGGAGAGGTCCTGGAAGAAGCAGCATCCCAGAAGCAGCGAACACAGTTAGAATCCAGACTTCCATCTCTAATATTATTCTCTAATAAAAAGATCCTGGAGAAATGGCTCCATGGAGAAATGGCTGGTTTCAGGGCTGGGAAAAAAATATAGAGGTTGAGCCTAGAGTACCTTGGTCTCCATGTCTTAGGTATGAGCTGCACATAATGACTTCTTCCCAGCGCAGAAAGGACAGAAGCTGGGGAGGTGACTTTATATTGGAGAAAACTGACAAATACTAGCACTTTCTCAGCCAAGTGGTCAAATTCCACAGTGATAAGTCACATTGATGTAATGTACTTTTCATAAGATTTGATAAAAATGACACGTACCCTCTGTGATCTTAATCTTTATACCCCAGAACTCCAGTTTAATCATGTGAAAAAAAAAGTTGTCACAGCTAGAGGAGCTTAACAAGACATATGACTAAGTGTAATGGGGTATCCTAGATGGGATACTGGTACAGACAAAGACACTAGAGGAAAACTGAGTAAATCTGAATATTGCATGACCTTTAGTGATAATAATGTATCAGTATTGATTTATTAACTGCAAGAAATTTATAATACTACTGTAAGAAATTAATACTAAAGGAAACTAGATGTGGGGGCATAGGAAACTATAAGATCTTTACATTTTTATAAAGTTGAAAACTGTTCTAAAATATAATTTTTATTAAATTTAAATATATATATATATATATATATATATATATATATATATATATTTATACTTTATGTTCCACAAACACATGATTATAATCCAGTCCCTAATGAGTTATAAATTTCTATAATCCTGATACCTATTGTTCTAATTCTCAGATTTTTTTAAATCACCCCCTTACTTGACATAATGTGAACTACAATCCTTGAGGGAAATAATGCCTAAAGCCTTTAACAACTTAGAAAAAATGAAGGCCCCTACCTTCTGGAATTTCTAAGGTTAAATGGGAAAACAAATTGTAAGTGTAAATTCATTACTTAAGTTGCAATATGATATATGAGAACTGGTAAAATAGATGTATGCCCTAGAGAATGTGGTCACTATTATATTAAGCTTTATTAAATACTCTATTCTGGCTGTCGTGTTTGCTAGAAAATTCATTGATCAAATAATTAGACATGTGAGAAAACAGCACAATAAACACAGGCTATTTTGGGGCATTACCTGTTTGGATGACCGGTGATAAGTTAAATAGCTTTTGTCCTATTTATATATAGAAAATGTTTCAATAATATGCATGTGACATAAAGATAAAATTTCTGCTTTTTACTGAGATCACCAATCATCACCTTTCTCTACACACACACACACAATGCACAAAACACTCTTTTCTCTCAAAATATGCCATATTTTTCTATAAACACTTTTGTTTAATTGGAGCTGGTAGATTCTATGATTTTTAAGTAAACTCAATTCTCTGTAGTTTTTTTCTGAGCAATGAGTCTATAAAACATGATAAGTTGTCTATAATTTATTTTAAAGTATAATCCTACTATAGGCAAGAAAGATTTAATTTAACCTTAAAGGAGCAGGCACTTTGAATGTGTCCAAGTTCCACTGCTATTGGTTGAGTGCCCTTCAAAATATCTTCACAAACTAATATAATCCAAAGACTTGAATAAAAAATAATTTTGGAAAGAAACGCAGTTAGTACTTCCATCTTGTCTGTCAAAATCAGGCCTTATATTGAATCCTATATTATCCCACATTAGGACTAAATATAGTAATTTGTATTTTGTGGACAATGGAATCACTTCTTCCATTTTGACAAGGCTTCTTATTTAAGTAAAATAAGTACACCTGTCTCTTGACCTTCAGTTGAATTTTCATGTAACATTGCTCTGGCTATTCCTTTCAAACAAATAAAACCTTTTTTTTCTCTCCCACAATTTTCTTATTTCTGTACGTGTGTTTAAAGATTGCTATGCCCCTAAACACCCATGTTTGATACTTTGAATGTAATATATTACAATTTTTATGCTTTATTTCACATTCCTAAAAAGTGTCCTATTTTGGAAAATCACAAATAATAGGAACTTATTGAAATAGTAGGATTAGGATCATATGATACAAAATTTATGCACCTAAATTCAACCAATCAGTAAATCAACCAACAAACAAGTAAGTCGATGTGAATTTTAACTGGAGCACTCACAAAAGCAATAAGTAATCTTAATTTTAAATAGTTCAATTAAATCTCCACTGACAGTTTTGCCTGGCATCATTGTCATTCAGTCTCCTGCATCTTTAGCAGGAGAGTAACAGCTTCTACTTTAGATTTCTAGGTCATTTGGGGGCATTTTCTTTCAATAAAGACCGGTTCCATCAACATTCAGAGTCTGTCATCACAAATCAGTATTTTAACATAGGAGAGAAATGGCTTCACAACTTCATCTTCTGCACTAACAATGCCACATTTACATAAACTTTGGGGAAAAATATAATAGTTCTTGAAGCCATTGTTTGTATGACTGCAGCTTGTAGAGATTTTTCATCCATTTGCCTTAAGATTTGTATTTATTGCTAAGACTTTTTAAAAAATTATGTAGAAGTTGTTCCTGAATGTTTCATAATATTAATATATTGTAAAAACTGGTTTTGAACTAATGCTACATCTATAGAATAGTAACACCCTTATGGTATGTTATTGTTGCACACCTGCTAATTCATTATACAACAACATAAAGAAATGAGAATTGTGGGAGCATAGATGATACTCTTTTTATAAGTAGCTTATACATTTAGGTTGCAATAAACAATATTATTATTATTGTAATATTTTAATAATTTTACTTCTATTGCCTAAGATTGTCTGAGGTTTTGGAAGCAGTCATACCCTGATTGTACTTACTGCTGCCCAATAAAGTCCTTACTTTTATATGCAATAGCTCTCCCTAAGCTGGATCACTCAATAGCTACTTTTTTAAAGCTTCATTTTTTGAAAATCATGGTGCAAAAGGTCATGCTCTTCTTTTCTACACTTTTATTAAATTTAAACTCACTTTTCCAAATATTTTATATTTATAAAAAAATCTAATATCTACATATTTGGTCTTAAATTACTCAACCTCTTCACATTTTACATCTCTTAAAGACACCTGTTTTACATTATTCTTATTATATCTTCATGTCATGCTCAAAAGATAAAGAAAATTTTAGATGTCAGAATAATTTATCTGTAGAATTAGTTTCAATATTGAATATAATGGTTTAACCAGGAATTTTTTTATCAAGTAAACAGGCACAAAACTATAGAAAATAGACTAATGTGTCTATGCTGAGGGAGCATTGGCCCTAATAATTTTTAGTCAATCCTGAGGCATGTGGTTTCTATACTTAAGGTCACCTCATGGTCCAAGATAGCTGCTGGAGTATCAGCCATTACATGTGCATTGTGCAGGAAGGAAGAAGGGAGGAAAAGATAAAGACATTGTTCAACTTAATACGTATATATTTCTATATATATATACACACTGAGTGGCCAGATTATTATGACTGGCCAGATTATTATGACCACCCCATCAGTACTTCGTTGGGCCACCTTTTGCCTTCAATACTGCTGCGATTCTTCTTTGCATTGACTCCATGAGATGTTGAAAGGTGATGCGAGGAATCTGACACCATGCCTGATGAATAGCACTGTCCAGTTCTGTGAGATTTAATGGTTGTGAAACCAGCTGCCTGATGGCTCTTTTAACTTTGTCCCACAAATGCTCAATTGAATTGAGATCTGGTGATTGTGGGGGCCACCTAAGCAAGGTGAAGTCTCCCTCATGTTCTTGAAAGCACTCTTGTACAATACGAGCACCGTGGCATGGCACATTGTCTTGTTGGAAGAAGCCATATCCATTGGGATATGTCATCAACATGATAGGATGAACCTGATCAGCAATGATACTTAGGTATGTTGTGCTATTCAGACGTTTATAATGATCTGGCCCTCTAGCAACTTCAGCGCGAAATTATAGCTAATTTGCCTACAAATGTCAGGTGGTCATAATAATCTGGCCACTCACTGTGTGTGTGTGTGTGTATATACATATATATATAATATATATATATGTATATATATGTATATATATTATATATATATAAAATATATATATAGACAACCAACTATTTTATAATGCAATTGACAGATATGAAGAAGAATGAGACAAGATGTGGTTTATTATATTTTTAATATTATATTTAATATAATTTGCTTATGTTATCTAGATTATATTTAGTAATAATGTAATTTTGGCCCCTGTAGGCATAAATGTGGTTTCTAGTTGTTTATTTTTATGTTTTTGTATCAAATTTACTTACTTTTTCTTTTAAATGATTGAAAAATTTTATTGCTGTTTTTATGTCATTAAAGATTGCAAGTTGCACACCAATTAGATATCCTTAACATTTTAAGGATATGAAATGAGCAATTTTCTAGTTTTTGAATAGTTACTAAATATTTTCACAATTTGTTTATTTAAATATTTATTTATCTTTACTTCATTTTGAATTACTCCTTTTTGCAACATAGTAATGAAATATTCACATTTATTAACACAGAGCTCATCAACCTATCTTCTATAATTTTAAAATATTACTTGTTTCCAAATTCTGATTGTTGTATTTGTTTTCCCTTTTCTATAATTTGACTAAGAAGTACTGTATCAAGCTTGTTACTCTTTCAAGAACAAAATCTGCATTTTAAATAAATGACTGCTTTTCTCTTTGGAAAATAATGTCCCAGCTATTATATTTATCTTTATTGATTAGTATGTGCAATATCATTTTTTTAGAGAATTAGTTAAATGTTTTATTCATTTTAAATGTCACTTGCTTATCAATGCAAGTGTTTTTTAAATTATGCATATTTCTTCATAAATCTGTAGCATTACAAATCTCCTGAAGGACTTACTGCATATAACTTTTGAGGCATGAAGAAGATAATGTAAATTATCTTGTCTTCAAGGAAACCATACATAATGTAAGTACAGGTTTACTGTCTGCATTCTATTGAGATGGACCTGGTTTGCAGCCACTATAATATATACAGTATTATTAATTTACACTTTTATTCCTTTTTTACCATGCAAACATTTCCCAAATAATATTTATGTGCAAATGCGTACTTGAGAAGTAAAGATAGCAAAATCCTATTCAAGTATGTTGCTGAAACACACACACACAACAAATCTAAACTATTTTACAAATTAAGACAACTAACTATTTTCTTTTTTATGTAGTATTAAAGCCTTTTATACAAGTACTAGAGGCTCAGTGCATGAAATTGTGCACGTGTAGGGTCCCTAGGCCTAGCCTGGAATCAGGGCCATCTTCTGACCTCTTGCCAGTCCCCAGTCCTGCCCTACCACCACCCACCCAGTTCTCTGTGGTTCCCCATTCACCATGCTATGATTGGAGCCTGCGGGCCGGTGGGGGGAGGGATCGAGCAGTGGTCAATGCACCTCATAGCGACTGGTCAAGCAGCCGTTCCGGTTGTTATGGTCACTGGCCTTTTATTATATAGGATTAGCCTTTTTAGACTTAACTACCTACATTCAATTTAGTTCTTATACTTTAGAACAAAACACAATGTGTCTACCAATCCAGTTTTTCATAAAATCTTCGCATGCTGCTCAAACTTGCTTAGTCATTTGGTCACTTTTTATTACTTTTAAAAAGCATAGGCAACTTTCCAAGATATTTTTAAAAAATCACTTTATTCTTTCCTTATGGGAAAGGTCATACTAAGTCTACTAACACAGTACAAGGATTCATAATAATAAGAGGTTACATATCATACCTGAGCAGGAGTGGTCAGAGAGAATTTATTGAAAAATTATTCTTATACCCTTCAGACTTCATCATTTTTAATTCTTCAGCATTTATAAGCTCTCTTCAACAGACTCATTAATATTTTGTTTTACTTAAACAAGTGCACATTTTAAATGAGCCATGTTGGAAGTAGCTGGCCAAAAGCCACCTGCACCCCCCTCCCCCCGCCTTTAGTCCAGCCATATTGACCTTCTTTGCATATCAATGGCCCCATTTCTCATTTTCCCTTTGTCAAGCAGAGCTGATCCAAGCACAAAGCTTCTTTTGAATTAATAGAAGATGAATACTGGGGTCAGTTTATTAGACCTGGAAGGAGAGAAGAAATGAACTCAACAAGAAATGAAGCAATCTGGAGTACAATCAAGGACAAGAACAAAATGGGATTTATACTGTGTGCATTGTCTCATATTCTCTTTCAGTTTTAATAGTAAAGAAATAGCCTTTCCAATTTTTAATTTTAGTCTTGTTCATTTTTATTATTTAACAACCTAAATTGACTGTGTATGTGTAAAGAGTGAAATATTTATCTATAGGTAATCTGCAGATAATAGGAAAAGAAACAATTTGCAAATATATTGATATACTAAGTAAAGTGCATCTTATAGAAAAAGCATTGCTTATTGTATTGTTTTATTTTTCTTTATTTTTTAAATCCTCACTTGAGGATATTTTTCCATTGATTTTTAGAGAGAGTGAAGTGCCTGCGGACTGAAAGGTCCCAGGTTCGATTCCGGTCAAGGGCATGTGCCTGGGTTGCGGGCACATCCCCAGTAGGAGATGTGCGGGAGGCAGCTGATCGATGTTTCTCTCTCATCTATGTTTCTAACTCTCTATCTCTCTCCCTTCCTCTCTGTAAGAAATCAATAAAATATATTTAAAAAAAAATAAAATAAAATAAAATCCTCACTTGAGGATATTTTTCCATTGATTTTTAGAGAGAGTGAAGTGGAGTAAGGAAGGAGAGAGAGAGAGAGAAGGAGAGAGAGACATTGAAATGAGAGAGACACATCAATTAGTTGCCTCCGGCATGTGTCCCTGACCCAAGCCGGGGAATGAGCCTGCAACCAAAGTAGGTGCCCTTGATTGGGTTAGAGCTGCACTCTAACCATTGAGCTCACCAGCCAGGGCACTGTGTTGTTTTAAAGCAACACTGCTCAATAGTTGCATAATGTAAGACCAATATGTAATTAAAATTTTAACAAAACCATCCTATATAATAAAAGGGTAATATGCAAATCGACTGAACAGTAGAATGACCTGTTGCTATGATGTGCACTGACCACCGGGGGCAGACACTCAACGCAGAAGCTACCCCCTGGTGGTCAGTACGCTCCCACAGGAGGAGCGCCACTCAGTCAGAAGCCGGGCTCATGGCTGGCGAGCACAGAGGCGGTGGCGGGAGCCTCTCCCTCCTCCACGGCAGAACTAAGGATGTCAGACTGTGGCTTAGGCCCTGCCCTCTCTTCATAGGGAGCATGCCTAAGCCATCAGTCAGACATCCCCCGAGGGCTGCCAGATTGCTAAAGGGCGTAGGCCAGGCTGAGGGGCCCCCTCCCCCCTCTCTGAGTGCATGAATGTTGTGCACTGGGCCTCTAGTGTTACAAATAATTTAAGAGATGCAGGAGAATTTAGCTTTATTACTATAATTTATTTAACCCCAAATATCCAAAATACTATTTCAAAGATAATCAGTTTAAAATTATTCATGAGATATTACTTTTTTTTTTGTATATTAAGACTTCAACATCAGCTATGCCTTTTATACTTGATGGTACATTTAAATTTGTAATAGCCATACTTCTGTCAACCAAAAAAAGCCCAAACTTATAGAAAATAATTATAATAGTTCATTTCAGCTAATAACTGAAGATGTGCCTGGAAGCAAGATTACATGTTCTGATGCCTGGAACCTGTGAATGTGCCAAGTTACTCCCATGATCATGTTTTATTATATAGCACAGCTGACCTTAAAATGAGGAAATTATCCTATACACCTCACCTAATCATGTGAGAGTTTGAAAATAGCAATTTTTTTTCCCTGGCACTGGCAAGAAAAGTCGAAAAGATTCAAACCAGGAAAAGGATCCAATATGCTCCTGCTAATTTGAAGATTAAGATGATCACTTCAAGATACTAAGGAAGACATTTGACTGGCAGCCATAAAAAAGATAGGAAGTACTAGTAGGTTCTACTTTTGTAAGGAACTGGATTCTGTCAACAATGTGAATACATAAGCTCAAAAGCAGATTGTTCCCCAAAGCCTACAGATAGTAAACCAGTGCCCTGACATTTTGATTTTGGTTCAATGAGACCCTGAGCAGATAATCTATTGGGCCATACCAGACTTCAGACTTAACAAAACTATAAGATAATAAATTTGCATTGTTTTAAGACACTACATTATGGTGATTTTTTGTGACCCAATAGAAACTAATACACTTTGGGAGAATATCTTGAAACCTATAAAATTTTTTATGACTTTTAAGCAATATAATTGAAACACAGAATACATTAGATTCTCTCTTTAAACTCATTGCAGATAAATAAACTTTATATGTTCTATGACCAAATACAGTATTCCTAAGTGCTTCTAGAAGTTTTCTGATTTATCCTTTTTATAACCATGAAGTATTCACGATTATTAATAAACAAATGAAAAGACATTATTACCACTGAATAACCAAAGTTTATATTCATATTAATAAAATATATAGAATGCCATTGAAAAGATATATACTTTTGTTTTTGTCCCCAATACCATAGAATGGAGTGAGGTAATTCTGTTAAGTAAATCAGGTAATAATATGAAAGATATTGGTAACTAGATTATGAAAATAATATTGAAAATTAACAGAAAGAATGTATGTCTATAAAAGGCTTTTAATATCAAGTTAAATATTTCATTAATTACATATATATCAAAAATAGTAACTATCCTGGTATTCAACACAGGTTGATGAATTTGAATCATCTTTAATGATATTTAAAATCTCAATGATTGAGACAAAAAATGCTTATCTGACTCAATATAGTGCATTTACTATACAGATTCAGAACATACATGAAGTATCTTTAAGTGATGATAATTTTCCATTGAATACACACACATGTTTTTAGATTGCAGTGTCAACTCAGGTCATCTGAGATGCAAAAGTCAAGATAAAATTAGAAGTACAAGAGATTATTAAGGAATCATCTAAGAAGGAGAAAGGCAGAGGGAACAACAGAAAAAGGGGGAGCTTTCATACTGTAAATCAGCACTGAACTGTGAAATAAGAGGGGGAAAAGAAATATAAGAGGGGTAGTCAGTTTTCTGGTTATAGTACAGTCTCCAAATGTTTTGTTCGGTCCAAGCAGAAGTTTTGTATTAAGTGAATTCTACAATGTATGCTTCTAGACTCTGAAATCTGTTCCATTAGTGAGTTTTCTGTTTTTGTGTTAATACCACACTGTTATATATCTTATTATCTGGTAGTGTAAATCTTCCAACTTTTTGTTTTTCTCTTATTTTTCTTTAAACTTGTCCCACAGATCCTGGTTATATCCATTTCTATATGAATTTTAGAATTAACTTGTCAATTTATTTAAAGCCCAGCTGGAATTTGATTAAGATTTCATTAAATTTAAAAAATAATTTGAGGAGAAATGCCTTATTTATATTGATGGCTTTGAATATATAAACATGGAATAATTACCTATCCATTTATTTAGATACTAGCTGTACCCGGCCACGCGTTGCTGTGGCTCAGTCTGGTTAAATGGAAAAGAAAGAAAAGAGAAAGCACACGTTTCTAATATGTTTAATTTCACAATGCTTGTGGGTATACAATATTTTTTGTTGTCCCATTGTCTGTGCAGATATAGAGATTGTCTGGTTTGCCGACTCTAGAACACGCAACATATAATTGTCCATGTGAGAAGCAATCCATGTCTAGATCTAAACCGCACAATTGTAAAGACTGGCCCTGAGCTTTGTTGATGCTGATTGCAAACGCCAATCGAATTGGGAATTGCAATCTCTTAAATTGAAATGGCATATCCGTTGGAATCATAGGAATGCGAGGAATGAGGACATCTTCACCTTTGAAAGGTCCTGTCAAGATTGTTGCTTCTGTGACGTTGCTCATTAATTTTTTTTACCGCAAGCCGTGTGCCATTGCAAAACTTTGGCTGGTTGATATTTCGCAACATGATAATTGGCACGCCGATTTTCAATTGCAGTACGTGTTGTGGCATTCCTGGCAGATCGAGTGAATTCAAAAATTCTGTTGGAACCGCTTCATCTGCTTCCACAACAGTGTCGACGGACTTGTATGTGACTGCCTTGCTTTGAATGTTAGACTGAATAATATTGTTAAGTTCGTAGACGTCTTTGTTCTTGGCCACAAAAATAGCTCGTTCACTCAGCCAATCGTGATTCTTATAATTGGTTTGAATATTGGGAAGTACTTTTTCAACCAATTCTATACAATAGTAGGTATATAGGTATATAAAAACATGTGCGTATTCGAATGCAACATTGTCAAAATTTCAAAGCAATCGGTGAAGAACTTTCGGAGATTTAAGATTTTGAACAAACGAACATTTACATTTTTATTCATATAGAAGATATTTACTTTTTCTCATAACAATTATGTGTATATTTTGTTCATTTTACTGATTTTTTATACCCTGCTTGATAGTGCAGTATAACCATGGTCTAATAAATATCTTCCAATAGTGCTATGGAATATAAACAAACCAGACACTCAACATTCTAGAGAAATAGAGTACTTGAGTTCTATACTTTTAAATGCTTTTTGTTTTTTTCCATTAATAAAAATTTCTAATTAATAATCTGGCCTGTAGTCCACTGTGTATTTGGTGACTGAACACCTAAGAAGAAAAATCAAGGGAGTACTGCAGAATTCCAATGCTGTAATTACCTATTCATATTTCCCAAGGATATATATTCCTTAGATCAGTAATTTGTGTAGATCAGCCCATAGAATAATTATCTTTTCACATGTACAATGATGTCTCTTTCTGAAATAGGTCAAGACAATTATGAAATCAAAGGCATATTATAGACTAGGCCAATACTTTATTCTTTATTGAACCATACCTAATTGAGACTCCCAATCAAACTCAACAGTAAAGATAATTTGCTGACATGACCTGGTAACATTGCTCAAATAACCCACTGCAAATGTTATAAGATGCTGTACATTAGACAACTACGAGCTCAAATCTATTATGAAATTCCTACTAGAAGATTTAATTAGAACATTTAAAGAAAATTTATTTACTTTTTAGCCACAAAAAAATTAAATAAACATATTTTCAAGAGCTAATATGAATAAAGGTAGTAGGCTGACTACATGAAAATTACCTAAGGTGCTTCTAAAAATACATATGTCTACCTATATGCCTTCTTCCCAGTCTGTTTAGTAGATATGAGCAAATACTATATAATAAAGAGCCAATATGCTAATTAGACTGGACAGCAGAACGACCTTCAGGAACAACCTTCCAGAATGACCAGTGGGCAGGGCCATGAGGCAGCCAGGCTGCAGGGGCCAAGGCAGCCAGGGCTGCGAGGACTGAGGCAACGGGACTGTGAGGGCTGAGCCTCTTGCAGAATTTCATGCATTGGGCCTCTAGTACAATATAAATTTAAAATATCCGAGGTGATTATTCTATGCAGTTTGATAATAAAAACTACTAAGCATTGTCCCAGTTATATAATATTAGAGGCCTGGTGCACGAAATTTGTGCACGGGTAGGGTCCCTAGGCCTGGCCAGCAATCAGGACTGATCTGTGGGGCGACCAGCAGGGCAATCAGGGGGCTCCCACTGGCACCCGTCTTGGCTCCCTGGGGCCTGCGGGCTGTGGGCAGCTCCTGTGTTGAGCATCT